>NC_133658.1:409950743-410000743 GCF_037893015.1 Macrotis lagotis | reverse complement strand
TATGTTTTATTTTTATTTCCACACGCGGTTTATTTTTGCTCTGACATTTTATTATAATTTCTTCCTACAGTAGGTGAAGAGCTGGGGAAGTTAATTTAAACCAGTCTTACTCTCTGTGTGTTTTTAATATTTAGTTAAGCTTTTATTGGGCTTGTCAAGCAAGTCAGTGCGCAAAAATGCAGCCGAAAACCCCTTTCTCCCTACGCTATGCCTGCCCATTAATACTGGGTGGTGACAACAAGATTCGCCCACACTTCAAACGGAGGATTATTCGGGGTTTTCAAGGAAATTTGAGCCACCTGCTTCAGAAACCTCTTAGTGACTTAGTGGGAATGATGAATGGTATCTCCTGATCCAACAATCGCTCACAGTCCCAATACCACCAGCCCCACAGCCCCCAACCCTGGTTGGGGCTCGCAAGAGCAATGTTAGTGGTAAATTTGTAATCTAGATTTGGAGCCTGTTTTCTGAACTGCCCCTCTGGCTCGCAGCATAACCTTTCTCTGGGTCCAATATGTGGTTCTCTCCGGCTTATAGCCACTTGGAAGGGGAACGCTCCAGATGACTGGTGTGTGCTTCCTCGATGCTTGATTCAACCTAGTTTGAGGCTGTTTATCATGGACAGCGAACCAACTGTGGGATCACCTTGGAGGAAGTGGGTTATGAAGGCCGATTGTGTGGCCTACGTGTCCAGGAGCCACACTACTGGAGAAATTTGGCTGAGTGAAGAACAGGAGATGCAACATTTTCCAGTGGACTAGGAAACAGGCTGGGTGTTTCTGCACACTCCGGCTCTCCAAGTGAAACTCATTCTTACAGTTTTGAGATACAGCAAAGGGGGTTATTGGTCTGGATGGCTACAGGGCCCAGGAAATTCACCCAAAGCAAGGATAGAGGCTCTGCTGGCCTGTAGCCCAAGTTCCTCCTACTCAATGAAAAGTCAACCAAACACAAATCTTTGGGGAAAAGTAATGGCTCCCTAATCCCTATTGAAAATAAGGGTTGTGGAGGTGGCTTGGTGGTGCAGTGGATAGAGCATGGCCTTGGAGTCAGGAGTACCTGGGTTCAAATCCAACCTCAGACACTTAATTACCTAGCTGTGTGGCCTTGGGCAAGCCACTTAACCCCATTGCCTTGCAAAAAAAAACAAAAAAAAATAAGGGTTGTCTTCTCTCACCTTTCCTGGCCCTACAGTTCAATACTCTTCTTTTCTTACCCCACCCATGACTTAGATTGGTTCAGCTCTTCTAACCTCATCAGACAGGTTCAGTTGCTATGCTTAGGTTTTCCCAGGAGTGTTTTGTTTTTGTTTTGCAAGGCTATAGGGTTAAGTGACTCACCCAAGGTCACGCAGCTAGGTAATCATGAAGTGTCCAGTGCTCTATCCACTGTGCCACCTAGCTCCCCCCTTTTGTTTTGTTTTGTTTTGTTTTTCTTGTTTTGTTTTGACCAGTAGTGTTTTTAAGAGAACCAGAGGAATATACATTGCACTCTAAGGAAAAATTGAATTTATTATAGATAGTTCCATTATGTATAGGTTCTGAAAGCTTTGTTGCCATCCCCAAACTTAAATACATAGATTATCAGGATGTAAGAACTAGAGAACATATAGACCAAACTCCTCTTTTAAAATGAAGAAGTCAAGGCCCAAAGGAAGTGCCTAAGGCCACACTCTTGGAACATATACGGAAGTATGGATGAGGAAAGGTGGTAAGCACTCCCTTTGCTATTTCATTCTTCAGTTAGACCTATCCTTTCCATGTATGTTGTTGTCCTAGTTTCCAAACAGTAGGCTCCTCAAGGGCAGAGATTATGTTTTACTCAATGTTTAGTACTGTGCCTGAACATAGTAGATGACCTGTATTGCCTAGTTGATATATTTACCTCCCTAGGCCTCCATCCTACTCCACAATGAATTATATCACTGGGAGGAGGACAGGAATCTTATTGAAAAATGGGTCTGGCGACATTGAATTGTCCTATTTTTGACATTCCCAATTGAGAAATCATCTGCTTTCCTCACTTCTCCATAATCACCTCACCAGGTTTGAATAATAATAATAATAATAATAATAATAATAATAATAATAATAATAATACAATGCCAACAATAATAACAGATTGCATATATATACATATATATAATATATATATCTTTACTTATTGCTCAAGATTATACAGATAGTGAGTATCTGAGGTTGGATTTGAACCTTGGTCTCCAATTCTAGTTTTCTATACTATACTACACCATAGTGCTCCTATAGTATTCAGAATGGTGTAGAAACTATCAATAGCTTTGTCTGTTGTCTTTGTGCTTTATCTCATTTGATGTTAGGAACAATCCTGTAAGGGAGGTAAGTACTATTATAGTATCTGCATTTTACACATGAGTTTCAAAACTTCAAAACTTGCCTAGGGTCACACAACTAAAAAATGTCTCAGGTATGGTTTAAACCCAGGTCTTCCTGCCTACAAATTCAACCTGGGGTTTCTATTACCAATGCTTTCTTCTCTTGGGGAAGAAAGTCTATTCAGTTATTCTTCTTTTTTGCTCATGAAGAAATTGAGGTCCAGAGAAAGGTGATGAGTTACAGAAAAATTATACTTCAAGGCAGGAGCAGAGCCAGAATCAGACTTCACAGGTTTTCACTGTGTGGTTTTGTCCCTAAGCTATGCTACCTCCTGAATTATTATTTCCTGTATTTTATACCCCAACAACCTATTCTTATGGAAGCACACTCACTCTCACATATCTGGACTGCCTACCCAATGAAGTATCCACTTGTGGTCTCTGCAGTTGGCAGGAGGGGATCTATGCAATCCAAAGGAGTTAGATGCAGTTATTAAGACAAAATGTTAGCTTCTATATTATTCTGAGAAGTGAATGGCTCTATGCTTTGCTAGACTAGCATTTCTTAAAGCTGCCTGTGGAATTTGGGTGAATTCTGGTTTATGAGACTAATGTATTTCCTTTTCTTGCTCCCCAGGAAAAGATGACTTGACCTGTGAAGAAGTGTTTATTGAGTCATTTTTCAGTCATGTCTAACTTTTCGTGACCCCATTTGGGATTTTCTTGGCAAATATATTGGAGTGGTTTGCCATTTTCTTCTACAGCTCATTTTATAGTTGAGGAACTGAAGCAAACAGGGTTAAATGACTTGCCCAGGGTCACAGAGCTGGTATGGAGTTAGATTTGAACTCAGGAAGATGAGTCTTCCTGACTCCAGGCCTGGAACTCTATCCACTGTACCACCTAGCAGCCAAACAGAAGTGTTCAAAAACTTTAATTGGTTTAGTCTGACTTGGAAAGATCAGAAGAAAAATTAGGACAGGAGAAGGAAGGGATAGTAGCAATAGTTCCTGGAAATTCAGGATAGGAGAATAGGTTAGTTTTATGAGTCTGTCCTTGATATGGTCTATATAGTAATGCTTTATAATAGATTGAATTGGTGAATTAGGGTACTTCTATGGAGTTGGGTATATATACTGACCCTTTTCTTTTTTTTTTCTTTTTTTTAAATTTATTTTTTTTATTCTCATTTTGTACAAATTTTTTTTTACATTAATAAAATATTCTTGTTTACAAGTAAACAAAATACCCTTCCCCCCCCCCCCCCCATGAATATAGATAGACTTGTTTGGGCGAAAAAAGTAAAGGGGAGAGGAAAAAAATTAAAATAAAAAAATAATAATAGTAATAATTGTAGGTATGGCCAGGTGGTGCAATGGATGAAGCAACAGCCCTGGAGCCACGAGCACCCGAGTTCACATCCAGCCTCATAAACCCAACAATCACCCAGCCATGTGACAAGCAAGCTACCCGATCCCCACTGCCCTGCAAAAACCAAAAAAAAAAGAAAGAAAAAAAGACCCAAAATAAAATAAAATAGTAATAATAGTAGGGGTGGCTGGGTGGCAGACAGAGCATTGGCCCTTGAGCCAGGAGCACCTGGGTCCAAATCCGGCCCCAGATACCCAAAGATCACCCCGCTATGTGGCCCCAGGCAGGCCATCCAGCCCTACTTGCCCTGCACCCTCCCCCAAATAATCATAACAGAAAATGTGCTTCAGTCTTTGTTCCAACACCAACAACTCTGTCATGGGTGGATCTCATTCTTTATGATAAGTCCATCACAAAAGTTATTTCCATATTTTTCCACTGTTGCCATTGCTGATGGCAACTCCCTCCTTTCTTATTTCTCCACTACCATATACTCTATTTTCTCTCTCCTTTCACTATGACTCCGCTGTAGGGTCACTGAGTGATGCAGCAGACAGATCCCTGGTCCTGGGGCCAAGAAGCCCTGAGCCCCCATACCACCCCTTAGGCCCAGAATCCACCTGGCCCTGTGGTCCTGGGCAGGCCTTCCATTCCCAGCCCCTTGCAAGAAGTAAGAAAGAAAATGTGTTATATCTGGCCACTCTCCCCCCATGGTCCATCCTCTCCTCCTTTATTCACATCCCCACCCCTTCCCCCTGCTCCCCCCTCCTTCTTACTCCAGATGTCTATACCCCATTGAGTATATTTGCTGTTTCCTCTCCTAGCCATCTCTGATGAGAGCAAAGTTTCCCTCATTCCCCCTTGCCTCCCCCCTTCCATATCATTGCAATAGCTCATTGTAATAAAAAAAAAATCTTATGTGAAATATCTTGGACTATTCCCCCTCTCCTTTTTCTTTCTCCCATTCCATTTCCCTTTTTTTCTATTGACTCCATTTTTACACCATATTTTATCTTCGAATTCAGCTTTCTCCTGTGCTTCAACTATAAAAGCCCTCTCTACCTTCTCTATTAACTGAGAAGGTTCATATGAGTATTATCAGTGTCATTTTTCTATGCAGGAATACATGCAGTCCATCCTCATTAAGTCCCTCATATTTCCCCCCTCTCCTCCAATCTCCATGCTTCACCTGAGTCCTGTATCTGAAGATCAAACCTTCTGTTCAGCTCTGGCCATTCCAAAAGGAACCTTTGAAATTCCCCTGGTTCATTGAAAGTCCATCTTTTTCCCTGGAAAGAGGACATTCAGCCTTGCTGGGTAGTTCATTCTTGGCTGCATTCTAAGCTCTCTTGCCTTCTGGTATATTGTATTCCAATCCCTACGAGCTTCCAATGTAGCTGCTGCTAAGTCCTGTGTGATCCTGACTGCAGCTCCACGATATTTGAATTATGGCTGCTTGTAATATTTTCTCTTTGATTTGGGAGTTCTGGAACTTGGCTATAATATTCCTAGGGGTTGGTTTTTTGGGATCTCTTTCTCGGGGGGATCGGTGGATTCTCTCCATTTCTATTTTGCCCTTTGCTTCTAGAATATCAGGGCAATTTTCCTGTAGTAATTCTTTGAAAATGATGTCAAGGCTCTTTTCCTGATCATGACTTTCAGGTATTCCAATAATTTTTAAATCATCTTTCCTAAGTCTGTTTTCCATATCAGTTGTTTTTTCAATGAGATATTTCACATTTTCTTCTAATTTTTCATTTTTTTGGTTTTGAAGTATTGATTCCTGATTTCTGTTAAATTCATCAATCTCCCTGAATTCTATTCTTTGTCTGAAGGATCTGTTCTCCTCAGAGAGTTTTCTTATCTCTTTCTCCATCTGGCCAATTTTGCTTTTTAAAGCATTCTTCTCCTCAATAACTTTTTGAACTGTTCTATCCATTTGACCTAAGCTGGTTTTTAGCATGCTATTTGCTTCAGCATTTTTTTGGATTTCCTTGACTAAGCTGCTGACTTCATTTTCATGTTTTTCCTGCATCTCTCACCTTTCTTTTCCCAGTTTTTCTTCCAACTCCCTCATTTGATTTTCAAAGTCTTTTTTGAGCTCTGTCATAGCCTGAGCCCAATTTCTCTTTTTCTTGGAGTCTTTAGATGCAGGAGCTTGTGTTTCCTCATCTTCAGACTGAGTATTTTGGTCCTTCTTGGGCTCATTTGCAAAATATTTCTCAATAGTCTTCTTTTTGTTTCTCTGCTTGCTCATTTTCCCAGCCTGGGCCTGGTTTGGGGTGTTTCTTGAGCTTTTGGGACACTCCCACAAGGGTCTCAGTGTGTGAGGTTCTATCCTCCCTCCTGGTCTGTGAATGACCATAAGCGCCCCCCCTCTGCCAAGGGGCTGATGTGGGAGGGGGCTGCTGTTCTATGGGGGGGCCTAGACTGTGGTCAGGTTCTGAATGTGGTCAGAGCCCCAGAGTCCTGTTTCAGGGGCAGAGGACAGAGCTAGGCAGTCTTTCTTCACTCCCCTCCCTCAGCTCAATGGGCTCATGCCCTGGGGGCTCCTGTTTACCGGCTCCCCCTGCTTCTGTTTCCTGGATCAGGGCTGGGGAAAGATGATGCTGATTGCTGTGTGCCCTGAGGGCTGGGCTCCACATGCTCACTCTGGCAGAGGTCCCCCACTGTTCCCCCACTTTGTGCCTGGTGCTCCTTGGGGTGCAGCTCAGGAGACTCCCCCGCTGCTGTGAGCTGAGACCCCCAGCTCCCTGGGGCTGCCTCTGGGATGCTGAGGTTCTTTGGCTCTGGCGGGCAGCCTCTTGGACCCCGGGGAGCAGAGCCTTTCTGCTCTTTTCCAGGTTACCTTGAGTAGGAGAACTGCCTCACTGGGTTCCTTTGTGGGTTCTGTCTCTCGAAAGTTTAGTTAGAGTCCTTAGCTGATGAATTTTATCAGAGAGCTCCTAAGACTCGATCCCTTCTTGTCGCCATCTTGGCTCCACCTATACTGACCCTTTTCAATGGGATATGTCCTTCAGTCCAACAAATTAGGAAGTTCCTCTGATTAACCCCACCATGTATATTTATCTTATCTTATTATAATACTCTAAGTTCTTTCATGTCAAAGACTGTCTTTTCTCAGCTTTATATTAACCCCAGTTCCTAATGGAATTTATACACAATAGATATTTAGTGAATTGAATTAAATTCAAAGGTCATGATAGGCAGTGGTATATGAGAGGCCCACCAAGATTCCCCAGACTCAAAATACCTCTCCCACATAAATTCCATGGTGCTTGAAGTTCTGCCATTGGAGCTAACTTTTCTTTGGGCTCAATCACTGAAGGGATAACAAATCAAGCCATTACCATATATTTTTGTCTTAGCTAGAACTGATCATCAATCAAGGACCTGAGGTGATAGGAAGCAGAATAAGAATAGGCATAGATGATTTGAACATGTTTGCCTCTCAGTCTGAGTACATACCTTCCAAAACTGTATGCCAAAGTCCACTGAAAATGATTTGGGGATCATCCATTATTTTCTTGCGTCTGTGCCTCTTCTTTTTCATTAGTGTGGTCTATCAAACTAGTGACTACTTACTATTGGTTTCTATGATTTTGCCCAGAGACCACTAGCAATGTGGGGATAGGGTGTGTATGCCCTATCATTCATCCTTTAGAGTAATACATTTTATTGCCACCTAGTGGCACAGTGAATAGTGGAATGCTGGGCTTATAGTCAGAAAGATCTGAGTTCAAATCCTAAATCACTGCATTAACTAGCTTCATGACCTTGTACAAGTCACTTAATCTCTATCAGCTTTAGTTTTCTCATTCAGAAAATGAACTCTAAGATCCCTTCTCATTCTAAATTTATGGTCCTATGGTTTTTATAATGAATGTGATTTATGAAATCATTCCTTATATCCATTTATAACCAAAAACAATCATTACATAGTAATGGGGAAATGCTAGAAGACTCTCCAGTGAGATCAGGGATAAAGCAAGGTTGTCCAATACCACCATTATTGTTTGTCATAACTCCTAAAATGGTAGTTATTGGAATAAGGTAAGTTAAGGATCAGCTTCTCACTTCATAACGACTATCCTTAGAGCTTTTCTTGTTACCTGTGTGAGGCCCCAGTAGAAAAAGATATCTTCATAGCATCTTCAGTCAGCATCTTTTAATTTAATTTTATTGTTTGTTTGGGTTGTTTTTTTTGGTTTTTGCAAGGCAATGGGGTTAAATGACTTGCCCAAGTTCACACAGCTAGGTAATTATTAAGTGCCTGAGGCTGTATTTGAACTCAGGTCTTTCTGACTCCAGGGCCAGTGCTCTATCCACTGCACCTCTTAGCTGCCCCCTTTTAATTTATTTTGTATCAAGATCTCAGTGGATTTAGACCTTGATATAAAATAAATAGCAAGGGGAAAAAACAGATAACCTAATATGTAGCTTTAGGCCTTATATTTCCACTGGTATCAAAACAATCTACCCTTATACAAATTAGAACTATTAGGGGCGGCTAGGTGGCGCAGTGGATAAAGCACCGGCCCTGGAGTCAGGAGTACCTGGGTTCAAATCCGGTCTCAGACACTTTAATAATTACCTAGCTGTGTGGCCTTGGGCAAGCCACTTAACCCCATTTGCCTTGCAAAAACCTAAAAATAAGCAAACAAAAAAAAAAACAAATTACAAGTATTAATAGGTATATAGTAGAACAGATTGAAATTTATTATATACCTTCTAGCAGTCTCACAGAAACAAAGAAGTATCCATGGACCAGAGGAAACAATTAGAAATAATATAAATATTTTTGCAAATTGTACTCAGTGTAACTCTACTTTTTGCCAAACTATTTACTCTGAAATGATTCTGGTACTATAACCATAAAAGTGAGTGGATTTTTCCTTCAATCTGAAGGGCAATTTATACTTTTCTGAGGATTAATGAGGGGGGAAGTGTCTATGAGATCTTGCCCAACATTCTTAGTGGTGAATGCCCAATCTTGTGGCAATGAATCACTTTTCTCCTTAGAAAGTGCCAGTTCTAGATTCAGTATTCCTTTTCATTTTATCCCCCATCCATTTGATCTCCCTAGTTCATTTGGACTCAGAATCATGTCACTCTAGGAACACTGGGCACAAAACTTTAATCTTGGATCAAGTTTTAAATGAAAGTGCCACTTTTTAAAATTTATTGCATATTTTTCTTTCTCACAGTTTTTCCCCTTTTGTTCTGATTCTTCTTTTATGACATGACTAATATGGAAATATGTTTAATGTGACTATACATATAAAACCTATATCATATTACTTGCTGTCATAGGGAGAGTGGAGGGAAGGTGGGGAGAGGGAGAAAAATGTGGAACTCAAATTCTTACCAAAAATATATGTTGAAAACTATCTTTACATATAATTGGGGGAAAAATTTTTAAATGAATGAAAGTGACATCTTATTGTCATCATAGGATCATAGATTTAGAGCTAGAAAGGCCTTGGAGGTCCTTAAGGTCATCTCCTTCATTTTACATATGAGAAAACTACATCACAAAGAGATTAAAGCACTTGCCTAAGATTACATAGAAAGTATCTATGGTTGAATTTGATTTGATCATCTTAACTCCAACTTCAGTTCTTTATCCACTATACCATGTGGGTCCTATATTATTCAGAATGTTGTAGAAACCATCATCAACTCTGTCTATCATCAACTAGCCTCTTTTCCCCATCCTTTCCATCTTTTTTTTTCCCATCATGTGCTGTAAGTGTTATTATTATCTAAGATAATAAATGCTTTTGTCAAGTGGAGGTATATTTCTCTAAAATCACTTTGGAGGGCTTATTGACCCATCTGAAGAGATGTCAGCATCAAATAGTAGTAATACCTCTACCATGCCTTCCTTTCTTCACTCACTCAGTCACTCAGTCACTCAAGTCACTCACTCAACAAATACTCAAAAGTACCTGCCATGTACAAGGCTTCATGCTGAATTTTGGTTTGATTGAGTCTATGTTCATGTTGTCCTGTGTGGAGGCACTTTTCCTCTACTCCCATAATGATCCAGGTGGCATCCACTGGATCAGGATTCCTCTAGCAGATGTTTAGGAACTTTTCCTTTCATATGCCCAAGTCATTTCTGCTTGCTTTATCTGAATGTAAGATCTATTGCTCTTTCTGATTCCCATCTCCCAATGCCAGATCAAGCTTTTTTTAGTCTCCCATTGTTTTATTTCATCTATGTCTTTTCTTGACTCCTTTTTGACAGGTTTCAACTGCTTTACAGCTGTAAGTCTGTTGCAGATGTGTAGTATTGCTCCAATTCTGTGGAAGCTGTTAAAGGTGGGAGAGACATATAACATGGCTAAGTTGAACTCTTCTTAGGGAAGCAGCTAGGTGGCACAGTGAATAGAGCACTGCCCCTGAAGTCAGGAGGACCTAAGTTCAAATTCAGCCTCAGACACTTAATAATTGTATAACTGTGTGACTTTGGGCAAGTCACTTAGCCCCAGCCCCTAAATAAAATTTAAAAAAAAAACTTAGGGAAGCCAAGCAGGTCCAAAGTCATCAGCCTTTCAGAAGTATTCTAATTAGATAGGTGAGCAGAACTACGCAGTTTCCCTCTTTTAAAGGTTGAGGCAATAGAAAAGGTTTTAACTTTCTTTTTCAGTTCTGCCATCCAAGTTTGGAAAAAGATGAGGGAAAAAGATAGGGTGCCTGTAGAACATATAGTGAAGCTTGTTCCCAAGGAGCTAGGTGCCTGGGTGACCTATTGGAACCCTCCCCCCCCCTTCAAATCAACACTACCACTTTTTTTGTGCTCCCACATTTGTTTCCTGGGAAACTTGTCCATAAGTTCAGGGGGTAAGGACAGTGACCTTTTCTCCTCATGCTCAGTCCCTGGAGTTGTAAATATGGGAACTGAAAGCTCTTTGAAACTCACCTCTTCAATGATCTCTTCAATGTTCCAAAATATGCTTGAAACTGCAAAGCTCAAGGCTATTTTGGATATGTTTGACAACAGTAGTGGAAAGATCATCAAGCAATGATCTCATTTTATTGGAAATGACTTTGAACTCCTTTTGAATGGACTGCTGCCTTTTCTATTCCTTGAACTTGCTATCCATTAATGTTAGTCCTCGTCCTTGTTTGCCCCTAGAATGAGATTAACCTTTCATTGAATATGTTCCAGGGTTGCTTTTGGACCATTTTCTTTCCTTTTGCTAAAGCAAACTCACTTTACCCATGTAGATAATTGTAATGACTCTAGTAGCTTCTAAACAAAAAGGCTAAAAAACTCTTGAATCACTTTTTAAGAATAGGACTGGGCGGCTAGGTAGTGCAGTGAATAAAGCATTGGCCCTGGAATCAGGAGTCTCTGAGTTCAAATCCAACCTCAGACACTTAACAATTACCTAGCTGTGTGGCCTTGGGCAAGCCACTTAACCCCATTTGCCTTGCAAAAAAAACAAACCTAAAAAAAAAAAGAGTAGGACTAGCAGGAATGTGCCAAAGCCCCTTAGTCTCTCTTGGAGATGTTGAACATCAATTAGCTACCAGTTAATCAGGAGTCTTCCTCCCCTACCCCACTCTCCCTCTTCCAGCACAATCAGCTTTCTTGGCTAGATCCAGACCCCTCACTCCCTTTTCCCAAAGTCTGGTTATGCTTAACTCAAATAAAATTCCTATAAAACCCACCATTTTTGACTGGTTGAACTATCCTGTCCTCTCCAAGACCCCAGTAGAATATGACCAATTTCATTCAAGTCCCAATGATTTCACTGTCTTCCCTGCCCTTCATATTGTAAATATGTTCCCTCAACAAGCTGTCTTGTTTTACTGACTTATGGGTTCCATGTTTCCTTGTACCAGGTTTTGGTTTTTTGAACTTCATATCTGGGTTAATACAACTAATAGCAACAACAATAAAAGATGACTACAGATATGAATAAGTAACTCAGAATCCAGAAATAAGTCTAGTATAGAACCAATCTAGATCAAAATAAATGAACTCTTTGTATGTTGAAAAGGGCATAAACTCATGGATTATGAACTTTGTGAATTATTTATAGACTATTTTGAATCTCTGTCTGACTTTCCTTCTCTTAATAGAAATACTTCTGGGTCACATCTACACATTCCCAGAAGCAATAAGGATGCCCTAAGACAACATAGTCTTATCACACTTAGGAAAGTACATTTGTTAGGGTTGA
Organism: Macrotis lagotis; assembly: GCF_037893015.1. Classification (NCBI taxonomy): domain Eukaryota; kingdom Metazoa; phylum Chordata; class Mammalia; order Peramelemorphia; family Peramelidae; genus Macrotis; species Macrotis lagotis. The sequence goes on along the minus strand of NC_133658.1, from coordinate 409,988,824 downwards.
AATTATATGTTACTCCAAAGTCAAGTAAATATGATATTTGGGTTATCATTTAGGATCATCTGCCCACAATTTTCACACATTGGCAAATAATTCCATAATTAAGAGTGGAATTCAAGCCCAGTTAGCACCTGTTTACCTACGTCGCTCCTCCCAGCAAACAGTCTCTTCAAGAAAAACTTGGATTTGACCTAGGTGGGTGGGTAACTTCTATCCTCTATGGATAACAGAGGTAAAAGGATTATTTCTTGAGGAAGGTTACAGAAAGAAGCCCAGGAGATGAGGAAGTCTAAGAAAAGAGGTGAAACCAAACCACTCAAGTCTAAATCTAAATTCACACCTAAGCATCCTCCTTAGTATTTTTAGCTCCTGAGTGATTCCCAGCTGGTCAGTGTGCTGTGGTGTGGCTAAACTGGGATTACAGCCTGTCAGCTCTCATTTAATCATCTCCTCTGGGACCTAGGTAGGAGCTGCTATGTTGACCCAGAACATTAAAGGGCTGAGACTGAACAAAATGTTACTAGTGCTGGATCAGAAGTGATGAAGCATATACCCTAGTGGGTATATGTGTGCCAGGGTAGACATTTCCAGGGCACCAGATTGCTCCTCCATGTATCAAGAAGTGTTCTGTGAGATAGGAAACAGTCTGGTAAAATGAAAGACTGATAGATTCGGTATTAGAGGACCTGGGTTCAAATTATGACTGCTATGAAATTACCTGTGTGATGGTCCCTACTGGTCCTTTTGTGGATAAAGGGATTGGACTAGAGAGTCTCTTGGTTCCCTTCCAGCACTAAATCCATGATCCAGTGATTCTGTGTGGCATTTATTTATAGAGGGGAAATAGTAGCAGCAATTAGTGGCATTGGTGGGTAAAGGACTGAGTCTGGAGAGAGCAAGACATGAGAATTTGAATGTGTGACCATTTGGTTCAAGAAAGAATCTCATTGTCTAGTACCTTATCTTGCCAGTTGATCTTCAGAATCTTGGAAGTGATCACTTGGAAGTAATTCAGTTTACTGGCATGACTGGTATATTGTATAGGTTTCATAGACATATAAAAATGAGGTTCATACAACAACTCAGTAGCCTTTCAGTTTGGTAGGCAGTTTAACGTGTCTTCTTTTTAGAACCTCACACATACTCTGAGCTAGCTCTGGCAGCATCAACCTCATATAATTTATGTGGACATCCCTGGAATGTATATTGCCAAGGTAAGTGAACTTATCCAGATCATTCAGAATTTCTCCATTTGCTGCAACTAATGATTCTAGGTATGAATGATACAATGTTGGTGGTGGAGAACCTGTGTCTTCTGTGTCAGGCCAAAATTAGCACATGTGGCAGAGAATTGATCTATACTCTGTTGTGCTTCAGCTTCAGGGGCTGTATTGAGTATAGAATCATCTGTGAACAAAAAGTCTGCACCAACTCTACTTCATTTTAGTCTTGGCCTATAGCCTTTGCAAGTTAAGTAATTTACCAGTTCTTGATGCTTGATGATCTTAAATAGGAAGAATGAGATGTCATTTTAAAAACATAATTGAAATGACTAAAATATAGTGGGGCAGCAAATATGGTTGTTGTTATGTTTATTTGTTTGTTGCTTGTCTTTTTTGTTAGGCTAAGAGGAATGGTCAAGTATTCCTCTGCCTAGGGGACTAGAGATGGGGAGAAAGCTTTAAGGGGATCAGATAACAAGAGTTGCCTGCTTCAAACAGTTATCAGTAGGGTAATATTATTTTTTTAGGGATTTCTTTTTTTTAATTTAATATTTATTTATTCTCATTTTGTACAATGTTTGTTTTTATACATTAATAAAATATTCTTATTTAAGAATAAACAAAATACCCCCTCCCCCAAAAAATATACTCACTTGAGCAATAAAGGGGAGAGAAAAAATTAAAATTAAAATTAAAAAAATAATAGTAATAATTGTAGGCATGGCCAGGTGGCACAGTGGACGGAGCACCAGACCTGGAGCCAGGAGCACCCAAGCCCATATCTGGGCCCGTACACCCAACAATCACCCAGCTGTGTGACATGCAAGCCACTCCAACCTCACTGCCCTGAATAAACCAAAAAAAGAAAAAAAAGACCTAAAATAAAATAAAATAAAATAGTAATAATAGTAGGGGCGGCTTGGGTGGCAGACAGAGCACTGGCCCTTGAGCCAGGAGCACCTGGGTTTGAATCTGGCCTCAGACACCCAAAGATCATCCTGCTATGTGGCACTAGGGAGGCCACCCAGCCCCATTTGCCCTGCACCCCCACCCCAAAATAATAATAATAATAAAAATGTGTTTCAGTCTGTGTTACAACACCACCAACTCTGTCATGGGTGGATCACATTCTTTATGATAATACCATCGCAAAAGTTACTTCCATATTTTTCCACCGTTGCCATTGCTAATTGCAACTCCCTCCTATTTCTCTACTACCATGTACTATATTTTCTCTCTTCTTTCACTGACTCTGCTGTAGGGTAGCTGAGTGGCGCAGCAGACAGATCCCTGGCTCTGGGGCCAAGAGGCCCCAAACCCCCATACCACCCCTTAGGCCCAGCATCCACCTGGCCCTATGGTCCCGGACAGGCCATCCAATCCCAGCCCCTTGCAAGAAGTAAAAAGGAAAATGTGTTATATCTGACCACTCTCCCCCCATGGTCCATCCTCTCCTCTATCACTCACATCCCCCCCTTCCCACTGTCCCCCCCTCTCCTTCTTACTCCAGATGCCTATACCCCATTGAGTATATATGCTGTTTCCTCTCCTAGCCACCTCTGATGAGAGCGAAGATTCTCTCATTCCCCCTTGCCTTCCCCCTTCCATATCATTGCAATAGCTCATTGTAATAAAGAAAAAACTTATTATATGAGATATCTTGGCCTATTCCCCCCTCCTTTTTCCTTCTCCCATTACATTTCCTTTTTTTGTATTGACTCCATTTTTACACCATATTTTATCTTCAAATTCAGCTTTCTCCTGTGCTTCAACTATAAAAGCTCCTTCTACCTGCTCTATTAACTGAGAAGGTTCATATGAGTATTATCAGTATCATTTTTCTATGCAGGAATACATGCAGTTCATCATCAAGTCCCTCATATTTTCCCCTTCTCCTTCAATCTCCATGCTTCACCTGAGTCCTTTATTGGAAGATCAAACCTTCTGTTCAGCTCTGGCCATTCCAACAGGATCATTTGAAATTCCCTTGGTTCACTGAAAGTCCACCTTTTCCCTGGAAAAGGACATTCAGCCTTGCTGGGTAGTTGATTCTTGGTTGCATTCTAAGCTCTTTTGCCTTCTGGTATATTATATTCCAAGCCCTACGAGCTTCCAATGTAGTTGCTGCTAAGTCCTATGTGATCCTGACTGCAGCTCCACGATATTTGAACTGTGTCCTTCTGGCTGCTTATAATATTTTCTCTTTGACTTGGGAGTTCTGGAATTTGACTTTAATATTCCTAGGGGTTGGTTTTTTGGGATCTCTTTCTCTGGGGGATCGGTGGATTCTCTCCATTTCTATTTTGCCCTCTGCTTCTACAATATCAGGGCAATTTTCCTGTAGTAATTCTTTGAAAATGATGTCAAGGCTCTTTTCCTGATCATGACTTTCAGGTATTCCAATAATTTTAAAATTATCTTTCCTAAATCTGTTTTCCATATCAGTTGTTTTTTCAATGAGATGTTTCACATTTTCTTCTAATTTTTCATTTTTTTTTGGTTTTGAAGTATTGAGTTCTGATTTCTAGTAAATTCATTAATCTCCCTGAGTTCTATTCTTTTTGTCTGAAGGATTTGTTTTCCTCAGAGAGTTTTCTTATCTCTTTTTCCATCTGGCCAATTTTGCTTTTTAAAGCATTCTTCTCCTCAATAACTTTTTGAACTGTTTTATCCATTTGACCTAAGCTGGTTTTTAGCATGCTATTTTCTTCAGCATTTTTTTGGATCTCCTTGACTAAGCTGCTGACTTCATTTTCATTTTTTTTCTGCATCTCTCTCATTTATTTTCCCAGTTTTTCTTCTAACTCCTTCATTTGATTTTCAAAGTCTTTTTTGAGCTCTGTCATAGCCTGAGCCCAATTTCTGTTTTTCTTGGAATCTTTAGATGCAGGAGCTTGTGCTTCCTCATCTTCAGACTGAGTGTCTTGATCCTTTTAGGGCTCACAGGCAAAATATTTCTCAATGGTGTTTCTCTGTTTGCTCATTTTCCCAGCCTTAGCCTGTTTTTGGGGTGCTTCCTGAGCTTTTGGGACACTTCCACAAGGGTCTCAGTGTGTGAGGCTTTGTCCTACCTCCTGGTCTGTGAATGACCATATGCGCCCCCCTCTGCCACAGGGCTGAAGTGGGGGGGGCGCTGTTTTATGGGGGGGACTAGACTGCAATCATGATCTGAATGTGGTCAGAGCCCCAGAGTCCTGTTCCAGGGGTAGAGTACAGAGCTCTGCAGTCTCTTTCCCTTCACTCCCCTCCCTAGGTTCAATGGGCTCATGCCCTGGGGGCTCCTGCTTATAGGCTCCACCAGCTCCTGTTTCCTTGATCTGGGCTGCCTTGGCCAAGCTGCTGTCTGTGTGCCCTGAGGGCTGGGTTTCACGTACTTGATTCTCCCCCCCACCCCTTCTTTCACTCTGGCAGGCCACCACCCCTCTGGCAGGCCGCTCCTCTGACCCCAGGGAGCAGAGCTTTTCTGCTCTTTGCCAGGTTACCTTGAGTAGGAGAACTGCTTCACTAGGACCCTCTGTGGGTTCTGTCTCTCGAAAATTTAGTTAGAGTCCTTAGTTTAGAAGTTTTATAAGAGAGTGCCTAAGACACAATCCACTCTTGTCACCATCTTCGCTCCGCCCCTCCAGTGGGGTAATATAAGAAAAAAAACCAAACCCACATAATAACTATCCAGTCTTCTTAACATTCTCCTTCTTAGATTTTAACATTAATTGTGAGCCTGAGAAGAATTTGGAAATTCTGAGTAAATTTTGAAATAATTGAGTTTATGGGATTAACTAGGAAGTAGGTTGGGGAGAGGGATGATGAAGGAATGATGTGAAATGTGGTGAGGAGGGAGGAGAAGGAGTAACCAGAGTAATCTTTGAAAGAATCATGGGATGGAAAAACTTGAGAGCCTGTCCAGAAATGATGGCTAGGTTTCCTAAGCATTTTATGCCAATTAATCCTCTTTGCCTATCACATACAAACTCTGAAAGGGGAAAAAAATCCCATTGATACAAGGAAAACCATCTATTTTGGTGGGACCAAGTCTGGACCTGTCTGAGAAAGAGGCCTAGTCCATTCAATTCAACAAGTATTTATTGAGCACTTGATAGGACTACTTGATAGGAGCTTAATAAATGTGGTGTTATATCCTTCATTCCACTCATGTCTCAACTTGACTTTCCAGATTTTGCCATTCTACCTTGTTTGCCAACTTATCCTCGAGATTTCTTACTCTTCAACATCCCTCTGCCATACTGGCCTTATCCCATTGTTGAGTTCCTTCCAAGGACTCCATTTTGGGGAGGGACCCAGGCTAGCCAAACTGTATTCTCTTTCTGACTCTGCTTCTGAATTTCTGAATTTTAAAATCATATGCCAGCAAAACTACTTTCTTCCTTTTTTTTTTTTTGCAAGGCAAACGGGTTAAGTGGCTTGCCCAAGGCCACACAGCTAGGTAATTATTAAGTGTCTGAGGCCAGATTTGAACCCAGGTACTCCTGACTCCAGGGCCGGTGCTTTATCCATTATGCCACCTAGCCACCCCTACTTTCTTCCTTTCTTTTTGGTTTTATCCCTAATGCTTACTTAGCAGCCTTAATACATGCCTCTTGTCTTGTTTTGATTTGACAGGTGCCATACTAGGGGTAGGGGACATAAAGGTAGATAGGTGACTCAGTAGCTAGAGGGCCAGCCTGAAGTCAGGAAGACCTGAGTTCAAATCCAGCCTCAGAAACTTACCAGATGGGTGATCTTTAGTCACTATTTACCTCAGTTTCCTCATCTATAAAATAAGAATAAGAAAAGCCCCAACCTTCCAAGGTTGTTGTACTATATAAATGTTATCTGTCATTATTAAAAATAAACAATTATTTATATAATAAATAATACATGTTATGTATAATATAATATCTACTTATATATAACAGTATGTAATAAATAATAAATTCCTAAACTCAAGGAGCCTTCATTCTAGTAGAGAGAAAAATAAGTAAATACAAAGTAATTTAGAAGTAGGGTTCCTGGGAACTATACAACAGGAGTATGATGCAATCATTTCTTAAATACCTGTTTTTGTACTGCACTGTGAAGGAGCACTGGAATTACAAAGTGGATAGAACACTGGCCCTGGAGTCAGGAATACCTGAATTCAAATCCGAACTCGGATACTTAATAATTACCTAGCTGTATGGCCTTGGGCAAGCCACTTAACCCTATTGCCTTGCAAAAACTAAAAAAAAAAAAAAAAAAAAAAAAAAAGATTATCCTTGCCCTCAAGTGGCTTACAAGTTTACTGAGACTGGGGTGGAGCAGGGAAAGATAGCATACAAAAAGAAGCCCGAAAGGGGAAGCAGAGGATACTCAGTGAGGGGAATAATAATGGTAATTCCCTTCATTGGAGTTGGAGGGAAATGAAGAGTTAGTGAACTTCTAGGTCTTCTTTAAAGGTAAACTTTGGAACATTAGCAATTTGGGGAAATTAGGAAAGACCTCTCCTAGTCAGTAGCACTTGAGCTGAATTTGGAATTCTTAGAGATAGAAGTGAGGAAGGAGAATATTGCAGGCTTGCAGTACAAATTGTGCAAAAGCCTGGAAGTGGGAGATGGGTTGTCCTGCACAAGTAGATCAGTTTGGCTGGAAAGAAGTCTATGTGAAGGGGAGTAATGTGGAATCAGTCTGTAAAGACATGTTAGAGCCAGTTTATGAAGAGTTTTAGATACTAAACAGGACTTTTTAATTTCTCACAGCTAATAGGGAGATACTGACATATTTTGAAGTGATGAGCCCTGTGGTTTGGGAATCTCAGTATGGTAGCCGTGGAGAAAGGACTGGAAAGGGAAGAGGATGGGGTCTGGAAGACCAATTTAATGTTACTACAATAATCTAAGTGAGAGTTGAAAGGGGCCTGGGGCCAGGACCACCATGAATTCTTTAGGTCCTAAAATTCAATCTAATTTGGGTAAGGGGTAAGGGTAAAGCAATGCATTATTTTAATCATTGTATTACAATATATTACTTTAATGTCTGTGGCATTAGAGCTCAGAAACCTAAAGGGAGAGCGGAAGCCTGCTTTCTAAAAAGACAGAGTGAGTCACACTAAATGAATAGAAATTTTGAACAGAGGAGCATTGTTGAACAAAGCCAGTATTGATGCCCCCCCTCCACCTTGGTGATTCACTCTATCACCTTCAGAATGAAAATGCAGCTGAGGACATGAAGCCCATGGGTATTACTGGAAAAGCAGGCACACCAGGAGTGACCCAACTGGTCACTTCGATCTGTCATCCTCCCATGCAAACCCTGCAGAGAGGATGGATCTAACAGTGAAACCATGATATATAAAGATCAGATTTTGGTTGGGACAGGTTGAAATATTCTGAGTACATTATTCATATACTTTGATTCTAATAGGATATATCTATTTTTGTTTTTTTTTTTTTCAGATATGCTCTGACTCCAGTTTCTCACTTCTGAACAAACACTTGCTCTTTTAGCTTCCACACCATAAAGACTAGGGGCAACTAGATGGCACAGTGGGCAGGGCACTGGCTCTCAAGTCAGGAGGACCTGAATTCAAATGTGACTTTAGATACTAGGCAACTGTCATTTAACCCCGATTACCTCACATCCAGGGCCATCTCCAGTTGTCCTGATCCATATCTGGCCACTGAACCCAGATGACTCCAGAGGAAAAAGTAAGGTACATGACTCAGCACAGCACCCCCTTACTTGAATCCAGTTCAGGTGCTTGTCATGGCATCACCTCCCTGATGTCATGGTCTTCTTAGAAAATGAAGGATAACAATATAATTTGGCCCACATCTGCCTGACCAGCTGTTTGTGTGGAACTAACTGCCATAGATAGGTTAGAAACAGTAAAGAATTCAACCCTGAGCAGTTTCCATATAATGAAAAAAAGACAAATACAGGAACAGGGGACCCTGTTATGGAAACTTCAGTGCAAGTCACAAACAGACAAGTTGGTAGAACTTACATTAGATAGATGGAAGGAGTCAGATAAGAAGGAACAATAGGGCAGTAAGGGGAGCTACTTTTTTCTTACTTGCTTAGAAATAATAGCAACAAAACCAATAATAGTACTAGAAAGGCAGCTTGTTATATAGTAAGCCATCCTTGCTTAAGGAAAAAATCAAGTTTGTATTATTTGACAAAAACTGCTGGGAAAACTAGAAAACAGCATGGTAGAAACCAGCTATAGACCAACATCTTACACCATATACAATGATAAGATCAAAATGATACATAATTTAGACATAAAGAATAATACAATAAGCAAATTAGGAGACCATGGAGTAGTTTACCTGTTACATCTATGGATATGGGAAGAATTTAGAACCAAACAAAATATAGAGAGCATTATAAAATGTAAAATGGATAATTTTCATTATATAAAATTTAAAAAATTTTGCACAAACAAAACCAATGCAACCAGAATTAGAAGTAAAACAGAAAACTGGGGAGGAAATTTACAGCAAGTATATTTGATAAAGGTCTCATTTCTCAAAAATGAGTCTTTAAACTGAGTCAAATTTATAAGAATATGTCATTCCCCAGTTAATAAATGGTCAAAGGATATAAATAGGCAGTTTTCAGACAAAGAAACCAAAGCTATTTATAGTCATATAAAAATGCTCTAAATCATTATTGATTATAGAAATGCAAATTAAAACAACTCTGAGGTACCACTTCATACCTATCAGATTGGCTAATATAATAAAAATAAAAATGATAAATTTGAAGGGGATATGGAAAAATTGGGACATTAATGTTCACTCATTCTGGAGAACAATTTGAAAACTGTGCCTACCCTTTTGCCCAGCAATACCACTATTGGGTTTGTATTCCAAAGAGATAAAAATAAAAAGGGGGGGAAGGAAAGAACTTATTTGAATAAAAATATTTATAAAAGTACTTTTTGGTAGTGATTAAGAATTGGAAACTGAGAGATGTCCATTCCATGGGTAATAGCTGAACAAGTCGTGGCACGTGATTTTAATAGAACATTATTGTGCCATAAGAAATGATGAGCAAGATGATTTCAGAAAAACCTGGAAAAACTAACATGAATTGATACAGAGTGAAGAGAGCAGAACCAGAAGAACATTGTACACAGTAACAGTAATATAATAGGTTGATCAACTGTGAATGACTTAGCTAATCTTAGTGATGCAATGATCTAAGACAATTTCAAAGGACTCAAGATGAAAAATGCTATCTGCCTTCAGAAAAAGAATTAATGATATCTAAGTAGAGACCAAAGCATATTCTCTCTTTGTTTCTTTCTCTTTCTCACAAAATGACTAATATAGAAATGTTTTTAATGATTACACACATATAACCTATACTAGATTGCTTACTGTCTCAGGGAGGAGAGAGAGAGAGAGAGAGAGAGAGAGAGAGAGAGAGAGAATTTGGAAATAAAATATTAAAAAAAGAAAAAAATAGAGTTTCAAGTACTACCTCTGATACTGCTTCAAGATTGGCTATATGATTTAGGATAAAATTTTCAAAAGTATATATTTAATTAAACTTTCTTATTCCAAAGCTGCTTTCTCTTTTCTCTCTTTCTCTTTCTCCTTTCTCTTTCTTTCTTTCTTTCTTTCTTTCTTTCTTTCTTTCTTTCTTTCTTTCTTCTCCCCCTCTTCTTTCTTCTCCCCCTCTTCCTTCTCCTCCCCCCTTTTCTCATCCTATTCCTTCTCTCTTTTTCTTCCCTCTCCTCTCTTTCTCCTCCTCCTTTTCTTTCAATTTTTTTGGTATCACCACTACCATCTCCCTCTGATAATCCCATACCCCAAATATCTTCCCTTGTAACAAGGAAGTATAGTTCAATATTATAAGTTGACAGATGACTGCTGTTCCTCATTGGTAAAGAGAATTTCACCAAATTTGTGCAAAATGATGTTAATAACATGGAGATTGCTTTATGTTTTGCAAAATGCTTTACATACATTTAATTTATTTTGATCCTTACAATCATCTTGTGATGCAGGGACTATTATCATTTCCATTTTAAAGATGAGAAAATTGAAGAGCCTCAATCTCTTGTCTATGGTTACATAGCTAGTTAGTAAATTTCAGAGAAGGAATTGAAGCACCCATGAAATTTCTCTAGGAAAGTTTAACTAAAGGATTTACTTGTTTAACTAATAATTAGATGAATTTTATTAGTAAAAGGAAACTTGTGGGTGGCTAGCCTGACTGCTTTTCTGAACACATGAACATCACCTGTTTAATAGTTCTTCTTGAGTTCTGAGACAAGCCAAACTTCATTGTTTCCTCAGGGACTTGGACAGTCTTATATATGGTTCATTTAGACTTCTCTCTCCCAGGTCTTCCTATTTGGCCCAGAGGAATGTCAATCTTCACATATACACATAAGACTTCTGCCTAGGCTTCAGGAAATGCTATGTCCTTCATAGTGAGTTTGAGAACTACATATATAAATGGAAAAAATAACAAAGATGGTTTTGAAGCCTTGTATGAGAGGAGACAAAGTGAACTAATCAGAACCAGGAAAACAATATGTACAATGGCTACCACCACATAACTGGAAAGAACAACAACAAAATTGAAACCGAATGCTGTGTTATTATAATGAACAAGGTGCCTACCTACAAGCCCTAGGGCTTCCTGGAAACCATCCAGGGCTGCTTGGCAGTGGGAGGACCAGTTACCACCCAGGCATTCTTTCCCCCTTCTTTGGCCTTCCACAGCCAGGGTGCCCCAAACCCATATGGGCTGCCTGACTAATCACATAGCTTGGATGAGATGAGCATGACCAACTCTTCTCCTTCCAGTATGATAGAAGACTTTTAGGTCTTACAATAATAATAGATGGAGCTAACATCATCTCATTAGACCCTTATCCAGGGAAGTCATTTCTATTATTATCACTATTTTATAGTTAAGAAATCTGAGTCAAACAAGGTTAAGTGACTTTTGCCAGAATCACATAGGTAGTGAGTATCTGAGGCCAGATTTGAACTCAGGTCTTTCTTATTCTAGACCCAGCACTCTATTCATTGTACCACCATCTGTTTCACCTCTCTATTCTGTAGGGACACTCTTGTCTTCACTCACTATGACTTTTTTTTTTTTTTAGGTTTTTACAAGGCAAATGGGGTTAAGTGGCTTGCCCAAGGCCACACAGCTAGGTAATTATTAAGTGTCTGAGACCAAATTTGAACCCAGGTACTCCTCACTCCAAGGCCGTGCTTTATCCACTATGCCACCTAGCTGCCCCTCACTATGTCTTTTTGACATTACCTAAGGACTCCTGTGTTTAGCAATCTGACCTGACTTGCCTTGCAGCTTCACTTTCTCTGTGTTGTCTCTTTCAATTAGAGTGTAAGTCCCTCTTTGTATCTTCTAAACTTAACATATTACTTGGTAGATTGTAAGTATATGTTTTTTTCTGCCTATTCATTCATTTAAAGAAGAGCTAGGTAAGTACCCCTTTTCTATGGGTGGGGAACACTATATAATCTGTCTGGCATATTGTTTAGTTTTACTGAATTTTTTTTTCTTTTCTTTTTTATTCTTTGTTAAAAGCAATGGTTCTCTATGGTGGAGAGAGGAATGATATGAAGGGAAATTGATGTGATAAAAGAATAAAAGGTAAAATATTTTTTCTATTTAAAAATAAAATAAAATTAAGCATTCTCTCCCCTCTTTTCTAGAACATAAAACAACTGTTTAGAAAGTGCTGTGTGCTAATGTAGGGAAGATAGAAAATGTCATCTCCTTCAAGAACCAACTCAATGAACACTGGATTTGGAGTCAGAGGAATTTCTTCTTAGCATCTAAGTGATACTAGTTGAGTCACATCACCTTTTTAGGTCTTGGTTTTCTTTTTTTTTTAAATTGTGTTTAGACCAGATGATTTCTAAGTTTTTTTCCCAGTCCCAACTACAATGAGCCTATGATCTTTCCTCCTCCGTGAAGCCACCCCTAAAGACATCAGTTTTTATCATATCCCCATTAGAACTTCCACGGCAATCATTTGTGTCACAATTTAATCATGTATTGATGTTTTTTAAAAGTAATTTTTATTGATATCTCTTATTTTTCACATCACCAGAATTTCTCACCATATTCTCCTTTTCTTTTCCAGGGAACCATTCCAAATATCAAATAATATTTTTAAAGAAAAAATGGAGAAGAGAGGAAACCCTCCCCCCCAGCAAAATCAATCAATAAATAGGAAAAGTATCCAATATCCCACACTTGTGTTGCTCTCACATAGCCTTTGTAATTTTGTAACCTTCACTTTTCATTGTTTTCTTTCCATTACATTGTTGTCAGTATGCATTTTGCTTTCTTGGCTCTGCTTACACCCTGCATCAATTCATATAAATCTTTCCATACTTATCTGTAATTATCACATGCATTACTAAATTAGGTAAATTAAGATATACAAAGAAGTATAAGACATAGGCCTTGCCTGCAAGAAGCTTAGGATTGGGTTGGAGAGATATAATTGCATGAAATAATAACACCAGGTAATAATAAAAGGCAATACATGAGTAGCATAAGAATATAATGGAATGTTACTGATGTTATTTCATGAATTGTCAATTATATCTCTCCATATATTTCTTTGCATATCTTAATTTATCTAGTTCAATGATGAACCCAAATCAGGCTCTGAGCAATCAACCTATTCACTGATTGATTAGATGACCTCTGGAGGTCATGTCTAGTCCTGTGTTCCTACAAATCTATTTGGAAATTGCCCTTTAATTGGGGGTATTCACTTAATGCTAAAGGTTTCCCTCCTGGAAGAACCAGACCTGGGTGTCCTCTGAAACACTAAATGGGTATGGTGGCTGTAAAATTGTCAGTAATGGTAGCATAATAAATACTTTATATTTACCTAACACCTTTTTTTTTTAAAGCTTTTTATCCAACTTTTCATTCATTCTCAGACCGTCCATGGTATGGGAAACAATGTGAGGGGGTTGGGGGAGGAAGGGAAGAGTTCATACAAATCCTTTTGTGTGGGAGGGGAAGAGGGAGAGGGAGAGAGATGTGGAGGAGGGAGGGAAGGGGAAAGAAAGGGAAGGAAAAGGAAGAAATAGGAAGAGGGAGTAGGGGAGGAGAAAGAGACAGGAGGGAGGTTAGGAGGATGAGGAAGAAAGAGAGAGAGAGAAGAGGAGAGGAGAGAAGTGGGGGGAGGGGAGGGGAGATGTGTTTGGTTATTTTTTTTCTCAGGCTTCTAGAATCATGAAGATGTCAATGCAGGACTTTTTGTGCCTGGGGAAAAGGGCATCACCCTATGGTGAACCTAACTTTCTAACTGAGGAGCAAGAAGGAGGTTGGCCAAGAGATGTTGGGGAGAGGTCCCTAAATGTATTCATGCCTTCTTAACATCTGAAACATGGTCTGATTTGTGTGAGACCAGAGTCAACAGGAGGGGAGGGGAGAAGGGGGGAGGGGAGGGGATGGGAGGAGACAGAAACCGAAACTTTGAAGGTGTAGGTTCAATAGATATTTTGGGCTGAAATTCCAGCTCTGTCACTTGCTAATAATGTGATACTAAGAAAATCACACAGCCTGTCATAGCCTGGCTTTTTTCATCTGTAAAACAACAGGGTTGACTTTTAGGCAGTGTGATTCCCTCATTAGTCCTAACTCTAGGGTTCTATTAAAAAGGACCAAAGGCAGAGTATTTAGGAATTTAGATCCTGAGTCCCCAATTTAGACTCCTATAAGATGTTAGCATATGTATTAGTGCAGGTCCTAAGATTTAGGGCAGCAAGGAATTTGGGAGCTTCCTTAGTTCACTCCCTTCATTTTACAAATGGACGAAAAAAAGCCAGAGAGTTCCCAAAAGTCACACAAGAAGAGCAGAATCTGAACCTGAGTCATTGAACTAGAAGATTTAGGCTCTTTCTTCTATTCCTGACTATAGCTAGGGGAATCTTAGGACAGAGACCTAGGATAAAAATAGTTGATGGATTGATTTAGCCTCCTCATTCTGTACAAGACTTACTTATAAAGTAAAAAAAGTTCCTCCTCTCCCAATCCCACCACTTTCTCCAATCTCCCCACCTCCCTTTTTTTGTGACATCCTTTATGACAATATGCAAGTGTCAAAAAAGCAAAAGCAAAAACTGCCCCCAAACCCCCAAAATTTCTGATCTAACCATATTGCTTTCCAGCTCAAAAACTTTTGAGTGACTCCCTATTGCCTCTACAATAAAGTGCAAACTCATCAATTTAAAACCCTCCATAATCTGACTTTCTAACTTTATTTCATGCTGTTTTCTTTTTATTAACTGATTCAATCAAACTGAATTCTTAAACCCACCTCCTGCATTTGTATAGGTCAGTCACCAGGCCTTCCTTGCATTCCTTCCTTAGATTACCTTTGTGAATCCTTACAACCTTGGTTCATCTGCCAATGATTCCTGACAGTCTTTCCCTATGCCTCTAGTTGAATGTATTCTTTCTCCTTAGAGATTCTTAGACCACATTGTCTGAATCTCTCCTTTCTCCCACTATTCCTCATCTTGTATTCTATTTATCTTTATATATGTTATATCCCCCCCCCCCAGTATAGGTAAAGACAAAGACTGTCACTTTTATCTTTGCCTCCCTAGGTCATAGAAGAATACATTTCACATTGTAGGTACTTAATAAAGACCTGTTACAGAGAACAGGGGCAATTAGGTTGCATAGTGGTTAGAATAATGCTGACCTTGGAGTCAGTAGGATTTGGGTTCAAATCTGGTCTCAGACATTTACTAGCTGTGTGACCTTGGGCAAGTCACTTAACCCTATTTACCTCAGTTTCCTCACTATAAAGTGAACTGGAGAAGGAAATGAGAGATCATTCCAGTATCTTTGTCAAGAAAACACCAAATGGAATCAAGAAGAATCAGACATATCTGAAATGACTCTACTACAAAGGAACAGAACAAGCTCACTCCAAAGCCCAGTGTGCTCACAGCACTTAGCCTGTAGCCTGGTATCCTGCTCTCTCTATATCTTATTTATGGTTTTAATGGATGGCAATAACAATGCTACTTCTTTTACATCTGCTTATTAATTTGGACCTTTAAAGTCTCAATTAATTCAAAGAAATGATTAATAGTGAGAATGTCAATAAAGCAATTTATCAAAATTAAATGATTACTATATTCTGGGCATGATGCTAACTAAGCACTGAGGATATAGAGACAAAAACTAGGAAGACCATGTGTATGCATGTGGTTTTTACAAGATACTTACAAAGTAGATAAAGTACCTTTTGGGGGGAGAGTACTAGTTTCTGGGGGAGGCAAACTCAAGAAAGATTTTCTGCAGAAGGTGATGCTTGAGCTGTCTTGAAAGAAACCAGGAGGGAAGGAGGGAAGGATGGAGAACATTCTAGGTGTGGGGCCAGCCATTAATAAGATGGAGATGGAAGATGGAGTACTAAGGGTGAGGAATAGAAGTTAGGCTAGTGCAACTGGACTATAATAATGTGTGAAAAAACTAAAAAGGTAGAAAAGAGTCTCATTGGGAAGAACTGGAGCACAGGAATTTATCTTTATTCTAGAAGTAACCAGGAGCCCCGTAGAAATGACAGTAGCATGATCAGACTTGTGCTTAAGGAATAGTACTGGTGACTGTATGGAAGATGGCTTAGAGTGGAGAGAGGCTTGAGGCAAAGACAGCAATTAGGAAGCTAATAATTTGGACAAGAAATGATCAGGACTAGAAAAAAGGGTGGCGGCGGCTATGTGAGTAGAGAGAGGGGGGACTTAGAGGAGTGATAATGTACAGATGGAAATAATGAGATTTGGCAACAAATTGAGGGAGTTCAAGGAAGTTAAGATGACGCTAAGGTTGTGAGTGTGGATAAATTTGGTGGTGGCTTTCACAGTAAGAGGGAAGTTTGGAAGAGGAGCATATTTTTGGGAAAAGGTAATGAATTAGATTTTCGACAGGTTGAGTTTGAGATACCCATGCGACATTTAGTTGGAAAAGTTCAAAAGACAATTCATGATACAGTTGTTTGGGAAAAAAGACAAGAATGGAATATCTTGATCTGGTGATCATGTGCAGAGAGGGGATAATTAACCCTTGGGAGCTGATGAGATCATCAAGAGAAAGAGCAAAAGGAAAAGGGAAAAGTGAAGAGGGTCTAGGACAGAGCTTTGGGGGTAGTTTCAATGAGTGAAGATCAAGCAAAGGAGCTGGAGACAGAGTAGTCAGGCAGGTAGGAGAACCAAGAGAGAACAATTGTCATGAAAATCCAAAGAAAAGTCAGTATCCAGAAGGAGAGAAGATTGTCAACAGTATGAAATGCCACAGAAAAGTCAAGAAAGATGAGAACTGAGGAAAGGTCATTAGATTTAACAATTAAGAGATCACTGTAACTTTAGAGAGAGCAGTTTTAATTGAGTGATGGGGTGAGAAGCTGGATAACAGAAGGTTAGGTGACAATGAAAGGAGAGAGGAAGTAGATGCAGAAGTGTAAATAGTTTTTCTTTTTTTTAATATTTTATTTATTTTGAGTTTTACAATTTTCCCCCTAATCTTACTTCTCTCCCCCCACCCCCGACAGAAGGCAATTTGCCAGTCTTTACATTGTTTCCATGGTATACATTGATCCAAATTGAATGTGATGAGAGAGAAATCATATCCTTAAGGAAAAAACATAAAGTGTAAGAGACAGCAAGATCAGAAATAAGATATCAGTTTTTTTCTAAATTAAAGTTAATAGCCCTTGGTCTTTGTTCAAACTCCACAGTTCTTTCTCTAGTTACAGATGGTATTCTCCTTGCAGACAGCCCCAAATTGTCCCTGATTGTTGCACTGATGGAATGAGTGAGTCCATCAAGGTTGATCATCGCTCCCATGTTGCTGTTGGGGTGTATAGTGTTTTCCTGGTTCTGCTCATCTCACTCAGCATCAGTTCATGCAAAACCCTCCAGGCTTCCCTGAATTCCCATCCCTCCTGGTTTCTAATAGAACAATAGTGTTCCATGATATACATATATCACAGTTTGCTAAGCTATTTTCCAACTGAAGGACATTTACTTGATTTCCAATTCTTTGCCACCACAAAGAGGGCTGCTATGAATATTTTTGTACAAGTGATGTTTTGTAAATATGTTTTCAAAGAATTTAGTTGAGAAAAAGATGAGGACAACAGTTAGCAGGAATGGTAGGATCTAGTAAGGGTCTATTAAGGTTTAGGGGAGAGGGACATATTTATAGGCATTAGGGAAGGAAGCAGTAGATAGGGAGAGATAGAAGATTAGACAGAGGAGATGATAGTGGAAAGGGAAGGGATCCATGTAAAAGTCTTGATCTTGGTGAAAAGCAGAACAATATTCATCAGAGACTAGAGTAGAGGTATTTAAAATTGAGTCTGAGTATTTTTAAAATGTTGATAACTATTTTAAAATAATTAGATTCCTCAAAATGTCCATATGTTGATTTCATGTATTTAAAAGCATTATTCTGAGAAGTCTGTAGGTTTCACCTGATGGACAAAGGAGACCATGACTTGAAAATGGTAAAGAACTCTGAAACAGCGTAGAGAAGGCTATAATGGGAAATAGTATCAGGAAGATTTGAGAAAAAGAAGAGGAGCTTTTGATGAAGTTCTTAATTTTTTCTGTGCAGACTGAGATGATATCCTCAGTGGAGTGGGAGCAGGGACAGTTGGAGTGCTGCAAGAGACTTGAAGAAAGGATAAGAATAGAGAATTAATTAGGGAGGAACACAGGAATTTGAGGATCCACTTGAGATTAGTTAACACAAATTTGGTAGGAGATCCAGTTAGCAAGTTTTTGTGATTTCTTCTTATTCTGTTCAACTCAAGTGAAAACGAGTTTAGGAGAGGCATGTTGAGAGTTGAGATCGACTAGGCTTCAGCAGCCATAGAGTATAAGAACAAGGGGATTAAATTGTAGAAGGGAGTAAAGAAGAAGATTTTTGGCTAATACTTCTCTTGGCATCCCTCAATCATATAGACTGTACTCATGGAAAATTCTTGTTTCTTCCTGCTTCTGAATAACAAACTTTAGCTTTTATGTAGCTCCTCCACTAATGAGCAACATGTTACATTCAATTCATCAAACAGCTATTAACCATTACTAACTGTGAGATACTGTGTATGCAAGGACACAGATGAAAAATGAAATGATCCTTGTTCCCAACTAGTTAGTGGGACGAAAGGAGAGTATGTAGAGATAGGACAGACCCAAGATCCAATGTTAGAGAAGCAAAGGAAAGTTAGGCTACTTGGTTTGAATAACAGAGGAAGGAGAAAGCACTTCGAATTATATTGACATGATAGATTGAAATCCAGTTTTCTGTTTCCAATCCCTGGGAGAACTATTTTTTTTTTGGGGGGGGGATTAAATAAAATAACCCTATTCTGTAGAGTTCCTTCAAAGAATTTACTGCTACTATATCATAGTGGGTCAAAAGATTGGAATTTGGGAATTGAGAATAACTGTTTATTTCAAATGGACAGACATTTACTGAGAAGTAAGGCTCTGAGAGGAGATAAAAAGAAAGCTAAGACATACTTTATGTTTTATTGCATTTGTAAAGTTTCATCTGGCCTTCCTCTGTATATAGAAGGATAGAAAAACCTTTTGAATAATTAGATAAATGCAAATTAAAATAATGAAGTTCTACCTTACACTGGCAAAGACGACAATAAAGGGGAAATGACAAATACTGGAAGTTCTGCAGGAAACCAAGTATATTCCTGCACTCTTTGTGGAATAGTGAATTGGTCTAGTCCTTCTGAACTATGTCTCCAAGATTACCAAATTGACCTGGAATCCTAAACTGACCTTGGATACAGTTATACTACTACTAAGTCTATACCCCAAAGAAATCAGAGGAAAAGGATCTTTTACCATGTGGATGCAGTCTTTCCAAACATTTCACATGCTCCTTCATATATGCTGAGTTTCAGCCAGCTAACTTATTTGTTGTTCCTCTAACCCAACATTCTATCTCTCCCCTCCTGTGTCTTAAATATCTAGAATATTTTGAATATTTAATTTCTTTCAAAATTCAGCTCAGGTATTACCTACTATGGAAAGTTTTTCCTGAGTGTTCTTTCTCTTCAAATTAGCTTAAATTTACTTTCATTTGTATACTATGGTACAAGGTTAAAAGTTGACCAGACTTTCAAAAAAAAGTATAAGCACCTGCTTTTAAGTTTAAGCTTAAATTTAAGTTTAAGTATACTCAGCATTTTCTCCATCACTTTCTTAAATCAAGACAATCAGCAAAACAATAAAGTGCAAGATTATTTGTAGCATTTGAAATATAAATTGAAATATAAATGCTCATAATTCAACAATCATTGAAGTGAACTGAATGGAACTGGTTTCAACAACAATCCAGCCCCATTGGAATCTCCTTGAGGGCAAGGACTTGCAATTTTGGTGTTTATATTCCTAGGGCTCAGCAGAAAACCCTTGCCTAGAAATTGTTTTGTATTTTTATCTATTTCTCCCATTTCCAGCACAAGCCCTTGCATATGCTAGGCACTTCACCTTGTTTATTGAGTTGAATTTAAAAGGACTCACCTGCTTACCTAGTGGGTTTTTTTCATTCTTCTACTTGAATATAGGTTTTCTGAGGATAGGGACCATATCCTGTATTTCCCTACTTTTCCATGGCTAGCCTTTGCTGGGAATGACGATTTCCTTGGATTCCTCCAAATGTCATTGAGCCACTTTTTCTCAGGTCAAAACAAGACTGCCTGGATTTCCCTCTACTTCTCTCTTCCTTCTCCAAATCCCTGCCCACAGGATACTGAAAATCAACTACTAATTTGGGTGACAGATTTGCCATTTGAGTGACGTGGCAAACTTGAAAGTCATATGAACTCACAGATGCATTGTATCTCACTGTGATGATTGTTTAACCTTTCCTTCTGTTAAATCTAGAAGCAGTAAGGGTTGATTGACAGATTATTGGATTTAAGAATTAAGTAGATCTGGGTTCAGATCCCATATTTGGCACTTACTTGTTGGGTGACCCAAGGCAAGTCACTTGACCTTTCTAAATTTTAGAAATAATGGAAGGGTTGCAGTCTGTTTCTGTTTAAAATCATAGATTCTTGACTTATTGGCAAATTAGATCATCAGAAATACCATCTCCTTCAAGAAGCCCTGCTTAATTAACTACATCTACCCTTTCCCTCCATCACCTTCCAGTTTAAAAATATTGACTTTATTTTTTGAGTCTTTAGCCCTTACTACATTTAGGATTCAAATTCCTTCAGGGAAGGCAGATTATCTAAACTGTGACACTCCACATACATTTAAGAAACTAAGTAGTATTTGCTGATTTTGGATTGCTGTGAGCAGGATCCTTTCCCACCCCAATCCCCTAGATTTCATTGACTTACTAATTAGCAAAAAATTGATCATATTTTGCACTTTTAAATGTTGTCTTGTTCTTTAGATCATCTTCATTGGTCATGTTAGCCACAGTCTATCCCTACAGTCAAGAATAGGAAAAGGACTAGAATTTTTCAAAGGGATCAAAAAGCATTTCAAATCTGATGTTTGAATCAGAGGATTAGGTTTAGCAGAATACAATGATAACAATATTTATATTTGCCAAGGTATCCATCTAGGAAGGATCCTCACCCTAAAGATCTAGTGTTCAGTCACAGAGTTCAAAACAAACTCTTACTAAGCATCTATTACTGCAATGTACTGTATTAGGAAGTGGGATAAACTGACAAAAAAATCAAAGGAATTTGCCTTTAAGGATCTTACTTTCTACTGGGAATAACATTTTACTTTCTTTTTTTTTTTTTTGGCAAGGCCATGGGGTTAAGTGACTTGTCCAGAGTCTCACAGCTAGTATCAAGTGGCTTCAGACACTGATTTGAACTCAGGTCCTCCTGACTCCAGGGTCAGTACTCTATCCACTGTGCCATCTAGTTGGTCCTTTGATCAGCATTTTGCCTGTCCATCCTAGGTCCCCCACCCCAAATGAGTATATAAGCTGATCCTTGAGGGGTACATCCAATCCAGCTTGTTTTCTGGTATTATCTTGAATCTAGAATTGGAAAGGACTTGGAGATCATTTAGTCTAACTATCTTATTTTATAATTCAGGAAATGTAGGCCCTGGAAGTTGTGACTAGCCCAATGTCACACTAGTGAATGCCTACAATGCTCTTTCCATTGACTCACCAGTCAAAAAAAAATATAGCTGCTGGTGTATCTGGTACCATCATGGTTGTTCCTCCCTGCCCTCAGTTCTTACTTGATGATTTGTAAAAATTTGGGTCTTGAGAAGAACCTCTGAATTAGAAGACACTTCAGAAGCCAGCTTATCTGACCCATGCCTGAACAAAAATTCCCTCTACCACTTTTGCTTTGCCTTTGCTTGAAGACTTCTGGTGAGTCCTTCCCCCCAACTCCCTCCCTACCATTCCACTTTTAATTTTATATAATATATAATATATAATATATAATAAATATATAATCCTTCCCCCAACAAATATATATAAAATAGGAAGTTTAGAACATGCTGGCCCTGAGCCAAAGTCATGACTTGACTAGTACTGACTCCCCATTTGTCAGGACTGCCTCCCTTTAACCCAGGCCAGTTACCTTATGGTAATATTTAGGGTGAGGATATGGACTTTCAGATCCATCCCCACCCACCTGGGAGAAAACCCTTCAATTCCATGGCCCATACAAGTAGGGTAAACAAAATGCTCATCTTCCCTACTATGGAAGGTACTTATTATCAAGCATTGTTGATACTTAGGCTTTTCTGAAGCAAACAATTGTGTCCCATCAGCTTCAGGCATACAGTATCCCAAGTACCCCAAGGCCTCGACCTCTTCTCTGTAGCCCAGGGATTATTTCCCTTCTACTCCCAATACAGGATAGCCTCTTCCCAGCTGGCAGTTAGGCAGCTTTGTTTGTTGGAGCATTTTAGCCCTTAATGCTGAGCCTCAATTACCGTATTGCCTCTTTAAACACAGTTCAAAAAGCCCAAGAATTTTTATAAATAGCCCATATCCTCTTGATAGCAGCTCAGACTGGCTATTTATTGCCCACTTCCCCAAAGACAGACAGACCAACCTACAGGTTGTAGTGGTTAAAAAACCACTGGCCCTGCCCTCGGAATGGAGGTTCCTACTATTGTTTGAGAGCCCCAGCTTCCTTTTTGCATTTTATGACCCCCTGGCTAGCTAATCCCAAAATGAGTGGGGGGGGGGGGGAGAGGAAGAAGGGGGGGGGAGGCAAATGAATAAGTTATGGGCTTTGCTGGTATTGCTTTAGAAAGTCTTAGGTTTTTTGACTTGTGTTTCTTTTTCAAGTCTTAAAAGCAAACATTTTATCTTCTTCCCACCTCCCCCACCCACAGAGAAAGAAAAAATGAAGTGCATCCTTCCCACAACAAATAAGCATAGTCAATCAAAACAATCCCACATTGATCATGTCCAAAAATATATATCTAATTCTGAATATTTAGTCCATCACTTCTCAGCCAACATTCTTTCTCATGGGTCCTCTAGAATCATAGTTGCATTGATTAGAGTTCTTAGGTCTTTCAAAGTTGTTTGTATCTTACAGTGATGCTCTACCATATACTGTTCTCTGAATTTCACTTTACATCTGCTCATACAAGTCTTAATCTTTCTCAGAAACTACCCTTCATCATTTCTACCAGCACAATAGTATTCCATTCCATTCATATCCCATAAACTTGTTCAACCATTCCCCAGTGATGGATGATTTTTGTTTTAGAACACCTTGGAAAGAGCTTATTCAAAGCTTGGCTGTGGGCAAATGTCCTGGGGATCATTAAATTAGATCTGTGAAGGATGGAAGGAACTCTTCTGGTTGGTTCACTAAGACAACTGATATAAGTAGGTACAAAGAATGACAGAAATCCATTCATCAAATCTTTGTTTAGTATTTGCAGGGGATCTCCCTTGTGCTGGATGATCCCAGAAGGTGGAAAGGAAGTCAGAAGCAGTATTTGGCAGTATCTAAATGAACAAAGGATCACAGGAACCCATATGGAACAATTAGAGAAAAGATTAAGAGAAAAAGGTACCTAAATACAAAATTGTGTGATATTGGCAGCAGGAAGTGCCAGGGATGGTCAGGAAGGGAAGAAATCAGGTGCTACAATTATCCGGACTGCCTCACAGAGGAAGCAGAAGTTCAAGAATGTAGAAATATATTGTTAGCATGGGAACAAAGAGAGAGGGCTATTATTCCAGTGAGGGAGAAATAGCATAAGCAATGGCTCTGAAGGAAAAATGAGCATAAGTAAGAAGGAAAAAACAACTGTCTAGATGGGTATGTCTTACATGAGTGATTCTCACATTTCCACTAGTCCCTAATACCTTTTATGGATAATTCAAGTTTTGGGTGTTGTTTGTTTTTTCTATTGTTTATCCACCTCGTAGACAATGCAGATAGATGATCTAAAATTCCCAGAGAAAGAAAAAATTAGCCTTTATTCATCCATACATTTGACAAATATCTGCTCATTATACAAATACAGACCACTAGTGAAAGAGGCAGAAGTGTGCTGTATAAGGATGGCAGACCCTGTCTAGTATGGGAGAGAATACATTCAAATGTGAAAAGTTGACAATATGAGAAGTCACTAAATATTATAGTAGCTTGTCATAGTGCAGAAGGCCCTGGACTTGGAATCAGGAAGACCTGAACTCAAATCCCACCTCACCTATGTAGTGGTGTGATCATCAGCAAGTTCCTTAACCTCTCTGGGTTTCTATTTCTTCATCTGCAAAGTGAGGGAGGAGGAGATTATACTCAATGATTCCTAAGATCCTTTCTAACCTTAAATCCAGTGCTCCTATGATTATGCTTATTTGGCTAGGTTTATTTGGGTCCATACCTTCTCTTCATTAGATTGCTTAACAATGAACATCCATAGTCAAATTGGTTACAATCCAAAAGATATTTCCAAATTTGTAGTAGAATAATTTTTCAGAATCTTGGGATGCTTTCAAGACTCAGTTCCAGTTTTACTTTCTATATGAAGCCTTTCCAGAATGACACCTCCATTATGTACTCTCTCCTTAAACTACACTGCATTCTTATATGCATGTATTATGAAAGTATCATTTGTGGCACAAGTCTTTCCCATTAAAATGTAAACTTCCAGGGACAGTTTTACTTTCATATATAGTAGGAGTTTAATAAATGTTTGATTGTTTGGTTGATTGAGGATTTATTTAGAAAAGTGGCTTTGGTATCAAAATGTCCACTGAAAAGCATTCACTTTAGAGGAAGGTTAAGCAACATGAAAGGAAATCAGTTCCCTACTCCCATCTTCTCTTCCAGTTGTTCCCCCTTCCTTGCTCTTTCCCTCAAAGAACAATGAAGCAGTTTCAGAGGAAAACCAAATCTCAAACTAAAATTTTCACCCACCCACTTTAGCCAGCCTGCCAGAGATAGTATCTCAAGCTATCATAGGAAACAATTAATTTCCATTAATTGTTTTACTCCCCTCAGGCTAGGTAGGGCAGAACCTTAGGTTACCTAAAGGGGAGATCTTCTAAGGGTTAGGGCCTTTAGAATGAGGGACTTGAAAGTGCCTTAGTTCTCAAGTGATTCTTTTGGTATACAATAATTCACTTTGGGTCTCCTCTGTTAGGCAAAGGAGCAGCTCAGTGGACCAAAGAATAGAACGTTGGACCTTGAGTCCTGATGGCCTGTGTTCAAATTTAACCTTACAGATTTACTGGCTGTGTGACCCTGGGCAAGTAAATTATTTTACTTCTGTCTGCCTCAGTTTCCTCCCCCTGTAAAATGGGGATTAAAAATAGCACTTACCTCCCAGGTTTGTTGAGATGATCAAATAAGATAACATTTGTATAGTGTTTACTTAGGATTGTGTCTGACTCATAGTAGGTACTTGATAAATGTATGTTTCCTTCTTCTATAACAATTACATTACCAGATATATGCAGTAGGCAGTAGGAATAATACTAGTGGTTTGAGGAGCTGTCCATATTATCAAAGATTCTATTGTACAAGTATTTTTACTAAAGATTTAGCTATTAATTGACTCAGCATCATACTAGCAGTTATGTAAAGTACAAAAGATTAATTTTCCCAGAAGGCAGTTGGGTCTGGAGAACATTCTTCCCCTCCTCATCTCTCCCTCCCCCAAACAGTGGTTCCCCAAGTTCCATGAGTTGGCTGCTCCTGATTTTTGTGCTTAAAAAACCCCAACAAAAACCTCGATGGGAGTTTAAGGATTTGCTTGGAAAGAGTAGTGGGAAGAACATTTTACAGGAGGGACACTGAAGTTCAGAGAGGTGAAGTGACTTGTCTAGGATCATACAGGTTAGAGTCAGAAATTGGAACTCAGGTCTCCTAACTTTTGCCCAATGTGCTTCGTCCTAGTTAATCCAGGGAAATGGTTAAAGGTTGTGTTGTCTTTGCTTAACATTAGAATGTATGCTCTATGAAGAAGTCTGTTATGTTTCACTTTGGTGTCCTCATGAAGCAATGCACTCCCTATACATAGTAGGTGCCTAATGATTGTCTGACTGGTAAATATTTGTTGTTCTAATGAATTAAAGAGAAAGAAAGAATCCTGGGAAGACTAAAAGAAAGAAAGACGTATGAACAAAGAAGGGCCGGACAGAACAAATCTTTCATTAATTTATGATATTTTAAGGAAAGATGCTTAGAAAAGACTCCCTTTTACACCGAGAAGTAGTTTCACAAGGGGTCTTGTTTCTATAGGGCCAAGGAGATTCCTCTCCAACAATTAATAAAAAAAAAACTAAACATCCTTCCCTACACTGCTCTCTGATGTCTAAAATTAATGTTTTTTTTTCTTAGCATTTTGTTACTTGTTAAAATGAAATTGCCTTTGGAAATGGGTGATATATTAAGCATAGCTGCTGTTTTCAGTTTAGTATAAATTTGTTTTGTCTCTTTCATCAGAGCATGTGTTTTTTTTTTTAATTTGGAGAGGTTGGAATCTCCAAGATAAATTTTGTAAATATCTCATTCCCCCCACCCCCAAGACTGGTCCTGTTTTCAGCCTTATTTCCCTTTCCAAATAACAAGTTTCCTCTTAGTCCTTTATATAGAACATGCTCATTCCTGTCACTGCTACTTTTGTTCCTAAGAGTTTTTGATAGAATAGGCTGTCAGTGGTTACCTCTCATTCCTTATCTACCTAGTCAGCTCCTGCAAGTTCTTCACATAGTAGCCTATTATTATTTATATGTCCTAAGTGGATGTCTTGTCTTCTTAACTAGAATGTAACCTTAGCTTAACCATGAAGTTGGAAGGGGCAGTGCTGGTTCCTGGAGAGCAGGCATTGTTTCCTAACTTTTGGGATATGCTCCCTTCCCCCCTCCCCAGAAATTCAATAAATATGGAAAAAAGAGCAGGGAAGGGGAATAAAGGAAGAAAGGAAAGTTGTTTGGAAGGAAGGAAAGGGAGAAAGTCTAACTGTGTGACTGGACAAATTACTTCTTTATGAGCTTGGTTTTCTCAACTAAGAATGAGATTACTTGGCCTGAAGTTTAAGTTCCCTTCTAACTGTTTGGATAGTAAGAAGGAAAAAAGAGAGGAAAAGGGGAAGGGAAGGGAAGGGAAAGGTGGGAAGGGAAAGAAAAGGAGGGGAAAGAAAAGGGGCAAAGGATGAAAGGGGGAGAGGAAGAGAGGAAAGGAAAGGAAGAAAGGGAGAGAGGAAGAGGGGAAGGAAGGAAGAAAAGGGAAGGGAAAGGAAAGGAGGAAGAAGGGGAGTGAAGAAATACAATAGGAATCTAGATCAATCTCTGACTTTCCTACTTAGTTCTTGTTTTCACCACACACACACACACACACACACACACACACACACACACACACACACACACAGCACTTTTGCTCAAGGAACTCTGTGGTACTAAAGGTTGAAAAGTTCTTTCCCTGACCCGGATAGTTTCTGGTCTCATCTTCTGAGGTATTTTATTCTCTTGGGTTTCAGGAAGAAGCATCAAACCTCATGAACTTCTAACTTTGTTTTCACACCTTCAGATACTGTTTTGGTAGCTTTGACCTGGAGAGAGTTTAAACTAAACTTTACAGCTTGGTCAAGGGGGAGCACTTTGCCTTGACCTCCCTCTCCGATCTCCTTCCCCCTCCCCACTCCAAAAGAAAGGAAGCCTCCCTCATCTTTGTACCGGATGGCAGCTCTGCAGGCTCCCAGGGATGAGGAGGGGGCTGGGGTAGAGGGAGGAGGGAGGAGGGGGAAGGAGTTGTCCTCTAGGTCCTTTGGCTAAGATGTGTAAAATTTTCCAGCTGTCAGAGGAAGAGCTGAAGTGAATCAGTGTGTCATACCGGAGGTTGCTATCATTAGGAAGGAAAACAAAATGCTAAGGCCAGTGATCATTATCTGAACCATTTGTCTGTCTGTCTCCTGAGAGGGCTTCAGATGTGGAGCCTGGGAGCAAGTGGTATGTTGTGTCAGAGGCCCACCTCAGAGATGGGGATGCCCCTTGTTTTGAACCTAGAGTTCACCCCATCCTACACACACCTGAGGCTGTCTCATATGCAATTAAAAATGACTTAGAGAATGCTGGAGCAGGGGAGATTAACAGGGGGTGGGGAGGGAGGGGATAAGAAGCAAAGAAGAATTAGAGCTCTGGAAAATGTTACTCCTGTGAAAAGACATAACCCAGTTATGAGTTATTCTGACATTTCCTGTTCCAGGCTTCCTCTACCTGCCTTGCCCTATGATACGCTAGGGTGGGGGTGGGAGTGGGAACTAGGGGCAGATTGACTGGTATAGATAGGATAGTGAGCTCAAGGTAGGTAGTGAATTATGAGCAATTTCCCAATCTTAAGGCACAACCCCCAATTTCTCATTGGAATTCAATGAAAGCATCTTCTGACCAGGTGAGAGTAGAAACTTATGTCAAGAGTTGAGGAACAAAGACCCTGCACAAATTCTCTGTCTTTTATTACTCAAGCCCCTACACCTCTCTCTATAAAAAAAGGAGTCACCATTCTGATTAGAGTTATAAGTAACTAGAAGAGGTTCAGGGCTTTATCACAAGATGTATCCAGTACTGACAATACTTGTACTTTAGCAGGTAGAAACTGAGCTTGGAACCTAGTTATCAAAAATAATTAGTTAAAATGGGAGGTTTCCAGATGGCACTTCCTTCCTTCCCTTCCCCTCCCCTTCCCCCACCTCCTTCTGGACATATCTCAGGTTAGCTACTCTGCCCAGTTGTGCTCTGCTCCCCTCCCCAGGCTGATGCTATCTCAGAATCTCTCTCCTAGAGGGAACTTGTGTCCCAAGTCTGAGGTCTCTTTCCTATTTCCCACACCCATTAAATTGGTCCTAAACTGTTGATTTGATGGAGCCTTTTGTGTTGTTTCTCCCAGATGCAAATTTTGTATTTTTTTGCCTGGACCAGAATTGTTGGTTAAGTCTCTGCCTCAAAGAGGCAGTTATAAGTATAGGTACAAATTCCTTTTTGAATATGTGCTTAGCAAAGGAAACTATCTCTTTCAAAAAAAGAAATCACTGAGTCTCCTGAGGCTTTGTTGATTTGCCAGCCAACAAAGGTGACTTTTACATGAAAATTTCACCCGAGCCCCCGGAAGAAGACATCAACATGCCAGGCACAGATTTATAGCCTTGGCCACTATGGGAGCAGACAGAAAGGAAATATCCCAGCTGTCTCCTTTTCCCCTTCAAGTGCTTCTAATATAATCACCAGATCATCCCCTCCAAACCTTCATCTTCTGAGGCTGGCCTAATATGAGGGTTAGAAGGAGAGTATTTAAAAGTCAGGGTCAAGGTAACTCTTTTTTTCTGGCAAAAGCAACTCCAAATACAGAACCTTTTCTGCAGGAAAGAATAGAAGAGGAGACAAAGTTGGAATATTGTACATCAACAAGCATTTATGAATTACCCTTTTATGCTCAAAGCATCAATCTAGGTTTGAGCAGCATGTATATTTAGATGATCTACATGCTTATAGGATTTAAGAGTCTGGTTGGAGGATGATACAAACAAACACACATAGTTAGAATATACAATATTATCTGTGACAGGGTGGTACTTATGGAATCAGAAGATCAGTGTTCAAATTCTACCTTTGTTGCTCAATATCTCTATGACCTTCGATTCACTTAAGCTAGAGGCAACCTCAGTTTTCTTACCTGTAAAAAAATGAGGAGGTTGGATTAAATAACTTTTTCGGGTCCCTTCCAGCTCTACATTTATGATCCCATATTCTCCCATTGTCATATAAATGCTATTGCTATAATGAGCTTTAAGGAAGTCTACACACCAATATATCTGACAAGTGTTGGTCTTAGGGAGTTGCTAGGTCATCTTGAGAAGTTAAATGACTTACTTGAGGTTGTCCAGCCTCTATATGTCAGAAGAACTGAGTCCTTCCAAATCTCAATATATGATCCTAAATGTACTATGGAGTTACAATAAAGTCCAAAGGGGATGAGAGATTGTTACCAAATGGGGAAATAGGAAAAAACTTAATGGAGGGAGGTGGCTTTTGAGTTGGGCTTTAAAAGAAAGAGTAATAATTCAATGGTGGAGAGGAGGGAGATTATTTTTGTCCTTAACAAAAGGTTAGTGGGAGGGGGGGGGGAAGACTGGAGGGCAGAGGGATTATTTTGGAATGGTTTTCACTTCCTCAGAATAAATGGAATGAAATTAGAGTCCTGTAGGAAATAATAATACCCTGAAGCCCTAAACCCAACCGAATCTCTTGCCAAGCTCACTTGGAATCCTACTTCTATGGCATATCTTGGTGTGATCTGTTTGAGACCCACTGCAGAATCCACCCATCCCCAAGCCTAGAGCCTGCAGAACTGTTTGTTTATAACCAGATCTTCTGATTAAACGGGCTGGGGTGGGGTGGGGTTGGGGGGTTGAACGGGCTGATGGACTTTAGGAAGAGTTAGAGTTGGAGGAGAGAGGCCAATCACACCTCAACAAACTGATTTGTTTCATGGGTTGCTGGTGGCTCCCTTCTCTTTTATACTCATATTTAAATATTCCAGGGGCTCAGGGATTGAAAGGGGAAGAAGCTATCAGTGTTTTAGTCCCACTGGTGGAAAGCAGGGTTTTTCAAATCTCTCTTCCTTAAAATAGGGATGAAAGGGCCTAGATCAGTCAATCTTAAACTTGATCATAGAGTCTTCATTTTGGGGAAAAGTGTATGGCAATCTTGGAAATAGCAGATCTCCTAGTCACCTTAATAATTTAAGCCAGGAAAGCAGAAGGAAGTTTGGATGAAATATATGTATTATTACATCTCTTTGGAGTAGAGTAGACCAGTAACAGTTTTATATTTATTTACAAGGCTGGCTTATTAACTTTTCAGGGGTGGAAGCCTGTCATTGAAATTCAAGCTGGTATTGAGAAGATATCCGACAAATAAATTATTTATATAGACATCCAAGGGCCCCAAGAAAAATTCCCATACTTAAACATTCCTAGATGGTGTGGTCTTAACTACACAAGATATTTAAAGCAACAATGGAAGCCGAATTCTTCCTCACATATTTGGCAGAGCTCCAGTATGAAAGTCCACAAGAGAAGGAGAGTTTTGTTGTCAGGGGGGGCTGAGCGGCAGATGAAAATAAAATGGCTAGTTCTAATTTGGAACCTAGTTAAGATCGAAGTTCTTCCCCTTCCTAGAATTACAAGGGAAACGTGATTTTGATTTGAAAGATATTTCATATAATCCACTTTAGTAGAGTCTGAAAGGTCCAGTTCTCAACCTCTCTTTCCTCTTACCCTTGAAATTTTGTTTATTTATTAAAGGAGCTAATAGGATGCTGTTTGAAAAACTTGGAACTCCTTCATTGACTAATATCTGAAGGTGAAAATAGCCACTGGCCCTGGGGTCTTCTATTAATTAAACCTTTCTAATATGGCAGAGAATTGTGGCTATTTATTTACAGGGCTTTGTGATCCAGCAGCTAAATACACGGTTGACCCACTTTCAAGACAGGAATTAGTGGCACTGGTTCCAAACTAAGTCTTAGAAATCTTTCTGTCTATTTTGGAAAACTTTAGATGCATCCTTCTGAAGAGGAGGTTCTTAATTTTTTTTTTTTTGTCATGGATCCCTTGAGAAGTCTGGTGAAACCAATAGAACTATTTTCAGAAGAACATTTTTAAAAAATATATACAATGAAATACATAGGATTTCCAAAGGAAACCAATGATACTGAGATAGTTATTAAAATGCTTTTTCAAAAAAGGTCCATGGATCTCAGGTTAAGAAACTGTTTGAAGGCAGGAGGATGATCAACAATGACCACTCTCCAAATCCCTTTATGTCTGTGATATGGGAGGACTCCAGAGACTATAGATTTTCTTGTCTGTAGCTAATCTTAGTTGACAGTCTCAGTTCTCAATGTCTCTCTACTCCCTAAACAACAATTGCTAGAGGCCATTTTCAAGAAACACATTCATAGAAATTTTGAACAAAATCACCCAGAAAAGGGAGACTAAAACTGGGTTCAATGAAGAAGTGATAGGACTGGAGATGGAGGGGCTAAGATACTCTGGTGAATGGGAAAGGTCAGAAAACTTGGATGATGATGTTTCTAAACTCCCTGGAGATCAGCCCAGTCTGTAGAACAAACTCTGGATCATATGAGTCAGCTGAACATCCTTCCAAGAGAGGGTCTTTCTTTTATTGTGGTTAAGGAAGAATGAACATTCTTTAAAAGATAGATTAGAAAAATTAGATAATTAGTCTTCTGCAATGTAAGTATAACTACTTCCCTCCATCTCAATTTTTTTTTAGATTTTTTTCAAGGCAATGGGGTTAAGTGGCTTGCCCAAGGCCACATGGCTAGGTAATTATTAAGTGTCTGAGGTTGGATTTGAACCCAGGTACTCCTGACTCCAAGGCCGGTGCTCTATCTACTTCGCCACCTAGCTGACACCTAGCCGCCCCCTCCATCTCAATTTTTGAGAAACACCTTTTATACCTTCATTGAAAATGTGTATCTTTGTGATCAATGATCCTGGTTCTTTATTTCTTCTATACCTCAAAAATGCTTTCTAAGTCTCCTGTAGGATATGGGCCAGATTGTGGGGGGTGAGGAGAGGACTAGGAGGATCCAGGAGAGAGTGGATTTAACAGTTTGGGTGCTTTTTTTTTCATTTCACAGGGCCTGTGAAGTGAAGCTAATAGGTAGTCAAGCAGAAGTTGTAGGAGAGGAAGGGTAAGGTTAGGGGGAGGAACTACTGTGGGGTGTATATGAATAAGCAGACAGAGAACTCAGAGGGTGTGTTCATGAACTGGAAGAGGGAACCATTCATTGACTTAGAGTCTAGGTGAGCAGTGGGGCAAGCCTAGAGGATACTCGAGATTGCAAGAGTTCCCCCAAGACTCAGTATCCTTGTCAGGCAAAACCCAGGAATGACTGGTGATGGTGGAAAAGCAAACAGTTATGAGGCAAACCACTGAGTGGTCAAGAAGAGAAGGAAGTGGGAGAGAAGAACATAAAGAGTTGAATCCAGTTTGCTACTTCTAGTCTGCAAATTTTGAGAAGGAAAAAAATACTTGGAGGTAATTTAGTCCATCCCCTCATTTAAGAGGTAGAACATGCTGTTTCTTTTATGTGTGTGATATATATGAAAGGGGAGGCAGGGAGGGGACTAAATTAGACCAAATAATGGCAAGGTCCCTCCCAACACATCCTACAGCCCCTCCCAACCTTGATATTCTATGTTCTAAGTGAGGCCCCTTCTAGATCTTGAACGTCTAAGTTCTGGGTCTCAAGGACCCTTTCAGTTCTAAGTCCCATGATTCTATGACAAGATTCTGGTTATTTTGGTCACTGAGGTTCAACAGACTGAACAATCCTTACATTTCATGTTCACTGACAGGAAAATACAGGTAAACTAATTCATATTCCCTGTTCTCACACAACTTAACACCCAAGAGGGGTGGAGCAACTTCTACACAAATAACTAGGACATAGGAGCATGCAATAGAGAAAAAGAGAGTCCTAGGAAAGAGCCATATGTCTGAGAAAGGAGAGATGGATTCACTCTGTCCAGGTGAGGTCAGGAAGGAAGGTTAAGAATGAAAATGGCTAATTTTAAGAAACCATTTGTAATCTAGCAAATGATTTCTCAACATTTAACACTCAAGTATTTATCATTTTCAGCCTGAATTAATTGAAGGAAAGGACAAATAGCTCACTAAACCATAAGCAAAGGCATCTTCCATAAATATTTCTTTTCAACATGTGGAAGGCAGGATCATCAAAACATGGAAGAGAGGAAAGACAGGGAATAGGATTATACAGTGAAGAATCTTTAGACTTCTGCTGTGATAATAGCTAACATCTATGGAGCTCTTTAAAATTTACAAGTGTTTGACAAAACTACTATAACCAAGATCAAAAGAAATGTAGTAAATTGGGAAACAATTTTTACAACTAGTATTTCTGACAAAGGATTCATTTCTAAAATATACAGAGAACTGAATCGAATAAAAAAAAACAACAACAAGCCATTCCCCAATTGATAAATGGTCAAAGGATATGCAAAGGCAATTTACTGATGAGGAAATCAAAGCGATCCATAGTCATATGAAAAATTGCTCTAAATCACTACTTATTAGAGAAATGCAAATTAAAGCATCTCTGAGATACCACCTCACACCTCTCAGACTGGTCAATATGATCAGAAAGGACAATGATCAATGTTGGAAGGGATGTGGGAAATCTGGGACACTAATACATTGTTGGTGGAGCTGTGAACTCATCCAACCTTTCTGGAGAGCAATTTGGAATTATGCCAAAAGGGCAACAAAAATGTGCACACTCTTTCTTCCAGCAATACCACCACTGGGTTTATACCCTGAAGAAATCATGAAAAAGGGTAAAAATATCACTTGTACAAAAATATTCATAGCAGCCCTGTTTATGGTGGCAAAGAATTGGAAATTAAGTGAATATCCATCAATTGAGGAATGGCTTAATAAACTGTAGTATATGTATGTTATGGAACACTATTGTTTTATTAGAAACCAGGAGGGATGGGAATTCAGGGAAGCTGGAAGGATTTGCATGAACTGATGCTGAGCAAGATAAGCAGGACCAGAAGAACATTGTACATCCTAACAGCAACATGGGGGTGATGATCAAACTTAATGAACTTGCTCATTCCATCAGTGCAACAACCAGGAACAATTTGGGGGTATCTGTGATGGAGAATACCATCTGTATCCAGAGAAAGAATTTTGGAGTTTAAACAGATACCAAAGACTATTACCTTTAATTTATAAGAAAACCCATTATCTTATGTAATTTTGCTATCTCTTATACTTTATTTTTTCCCCCTTAAGGATATGATTTCTCTCTCATACATTCAACTTAGATCAATGTATATCATGAAAACAATATAAAGACTAACAGACTGCCTTCTTTGGGGGTAGGGGGTGGGGGGGAAATGAGATTAGGGGAAAAATTGTAAAATTCAAATAAATAAATTTAACAAATAAATAAATGAACAAATAAATAATTTACAAATGTTCTCTCATTTGATCCTCACAACAACCTTGGGAAGTAGGTGCTACTAGGAGATTGACAGAGGTTAAATGACTTGGTCAAGGTCATACAACTGGTGAGTGTCTATGGAGAATTCAAACTCCAAGTCTAATTATCTATTGTACCACTCAGTCTGATCAGCCCATCAACCAGTACATTAAATGAGAGGTGACAATGGACAAGATTATGATTTGTTTGTGAAGAGTGGTTTAGTGGGATAAAGTTCTTCAGGCAAAGACTGAATGACTCCTTAAATATATTATAGAATGGATACTTGTTCAGGTGTGGGATGGACTAACTAGGTCCCTTCCAATTCCGAAAATCTGTGATTTTGTACCACTATACATGTCCCAAATTTCACCTCTTCCTCTTTTGGTATATTGGTGATGACTTGGAGTTAATAAATGTTAATTCTTCTAGTTGGTCATACAGAATAGTTAGGTTGCAATCCTTAGGGAAAGAGAAGTTTAATCATACTTAGATTTCTGGATTCTTCTCAAGGATCCCTATACTCTAGAAAATGCTCAGAGAATAATAATGCTCAAGCAATTGAGTGAGCTTGCTTACTTTTTCTTGAAGTGATTAGAACACAGACCTTGGAGTAAGGAGGATTTGAGTTCAAATTTGACCTCAAACACTTGATACTTAGTAGCTGTGTGATCTTGGGAAAGTAACTTAACTCCATTGCCTCACAAAAAAACACATTGACATAGATGATAGAAAAGAGGAGGGACAAATAGAAATGGAATTTGTTGGTCTCTTATAGCCCTGAAGTGCTTAGCAACAGGAAGTATTATTAATTATAATAATACAGTCAGGTTTCCTGGAAGTAACTCATTCCTCAGCTCCCTAGCTTAACTTTCTATTTCCATGTTCCAGGGGTATAATTTTTGATGAATGTTCTTTATGAACTTCTAGAACAAACCTTGACAAAATGTGGTTGGAGATTCTGCTTCTTCCAACTGATCAGCTTTCCAACAGAATCTTAACTCATCTATAACTATTGATGATAAAGGAGGTTCCCCACTCCCCATTAAAGTCAGTCATAGAAAGCTCAAGGAAGCAGGTCATCTCCCTAATGAGGGAAAGGTGCAGTTCTATTAACTCCAGAACTGCCTAGAACTAGGAGTCAGGAGATCTGGTCTAGATGCACTTTAGGGTATGAGGTGGTCATGGACATAAACTCATATCTGGGTTGACTTGTTTCTACCCAAGATTTTGTTCCGAGACAAATGTCCAGAAAATAGCATTTCCCCCTTATATTATATATAATGTTGGGAATGTTACATAGGGGCTTGGTGGAAAGAACATTGAATTATGATTCAGAAGTCCTGGGTTCTAGTCTTGTTTTTGCCACAAGCTAATCATATGACCTATGAACAAATCACTGCCTTTCTTTGACAGTAATTTGCTCATCTTTAAAATAAATAAAAAAAATAAAAAGTTCATCTGTGTTGAACTAGATGCTCTTTCTGACAGAATAATAGACAGCAGATAGAACTGTATCCATGGAGTCATGAGCACCTGGGATCAAAACCTACTTCTGCTGCTTGCTAGGTGTTACATCAATTAGTAAGTTCCTTAACTTCTCTAAGCCTCAGTTTACTGATCAGTGGGGTTACAAGAAATGTTCAGGAGAACCAGCACCTCTGGTATAAGGGCTTCCTCAGCCCTTTACAGGGATGCTCATTCACCTTTTGTGTCTACCTGTCACCTAATTCTTACTTGTAGCTCCAAGAAGAAGCAGCCTCACCCTGGTCAACCATCTTGGCAGACTAACTAAACCAGGTTAGGAGTAACCAACAAGCCTCAAACCTATCAGTGACTTAGGGGGGTGTTTACCCCAAGCATGTGAAGTCTTCCCTTGGGCAGAATAGGTGAATGAGAACAATTTGTTTCAACAGCCATAAAGGCAGCTAAAATAGGCACTATGGAATGCTTAAAGATTGTTCAGACATCAAAAACCCCAGTGCAAACTGGGCCATCACCAGTCATCTTCACTTTTGTCTAACCACAGGACTTTGATGACTGGAAGAAAGAATGAGACTGATGACTTTGTGTAACTCTGCCTCACTTAAATCCAATTCATTCAAAAGTCAAGACATCACCACAAGATATCATTGCTTCTTTTTGAAAAGAGGCCAAACAACAACTCATCTATAAAATTAGGGAGTCAGACTTGATGACCTTTAAAGTTCCTTTCCAGCCCTAAATCTCTAACCTATGATGTTTTATTTACATGAACTCTAGATAACCCAATTCAAATAGCTTTCTCTGGTTCTCAGCAACTTTAATATATTTGTCATGTAATTTTAGATGTTATTAGATTTAGATTAGACATTATTTAGATGTGCTTGTCTTATCCCATAACCAGACTTTAAGTTCTAGAATGGTAGTGGCTGTGCTAAATCTAAATTTTATCACTTTCCCTATTGGCCAGAATTGTGCTTTCACAAAATAGGTTGTTATCAAAGGAAGGAATCTTACTAAATGGCATTTCTGACAAGCACTTGTCAGAGGTAGGCTTGGGAAATCATCATGTATATTTTTAAACTTGGTGACATATCGAACATCGAAAGAGATTGAGAGTCAGATAGCCAGAGGAAATAAAAAGGACCAGTGCTTATAATTTAGAGGTCTAGAATAGGATTCAGGCAAATTTGGGCTTTACATTGATTTATTAGAGAGTTCCTTTCCCAACTCAAGTGTTATTTGGGTTCAACAGGGGTGCAACTATCTAGTAGAAAGAGATTGTTCGGCAGCAAGACATAGTGACTAGATTTATAATTATGACTATGTAGGTTCAAATCCTGTCTCTAATACTAATTTTCTGGGTAACCAAGAGCAAAGTCATTTAACTTTTCCTCATCTATAAAATGAGAAGAGGAATCTTACAGGGTTCAAATGATATGATGTATATATATATAAAAAAAAGCATTTTGCAAACTTTTAAATGCTATATAAATGTCAGCTATTATCATGAAAGGGAATTAACAGGGCTTTAAGATGCCTTGCTTATAAAGTCCTCTCTTTCACTGACTAACCCTTGGAGTAAGTTTTCTCATCTCTTAAAGAAGAGAGATCTGTTCTCACAGGCCTTACACCAGAGCTTGTGTGCCCCGAGGACTCAAAGACTCTCTTCGATTTGAACTTCAGTTTGGAAATTCAACTCATTCTCTAATCTGATCAGGTGCCTGCAGTTTCAGAGCTTTTTAGTAAGCCAGACTGCACAGGAGGCTGGCTACATGGGGTTTGGTTGCCAAGGGGGTCATAGGGCAGTCTTGGGTGGGGGCAGG